>NC_081533.1:15889364-16011864 GCF_030273125.1 Centropristis striata
CACAGGTGCCAGAGCAGAGAGTAAGCAGGGTGTCATGCATGATAAGTAAAACTCCCACATCTGAGATTCTCGCCAGAAGGGCGAAGCTGCAACGGTCTGCGCTCGCTTGATACTTAAAATGCCAGCCAGAAATCCTGCAAAGCCTTTTTACTTCTCTAACCTTCACGGGGTCACGTTAGGTCAGAAGTCTGGAAAAACATACGAAGAAGAAAGTCGTCTTTAGAGGGAGGCGGCAAAGGGAAGAGGAAAAGTTCAGCTGGAGTTGCTAGAAGTCGGGATTAAAGCTGTAGAATACGCAGGCGGGGAAAGGAAGGAGACACGCTGGAGACAGACGGGGAAAAGAACAGCAGGAGAAGCTGAGCATAAAGAGACAGACAGAGACAAACACCTGAATGTAAAGCCTGATGGGCACAAAGACAGATTATTAAATTTTTCCATTTATTTTAAACACAACATACATTCAAACCAAAAAAAAAATATAAAGCATGTCTGTGTATATCATGGGTCTCAAACTCGCGGCCCGTGGGCCAATTGCGGCCCTCGTGACGATATTTTGTGGCCCTCACCTTGATATGAAAGTTTAATGTGAGTTTTATATGAATGGCACTTTACCGTGTTGTGTGTTGTGGAAGGTCCCTTTTTTTGATAATATTGTGTCTTTTTTTTGTAATTTTGTGTCTTTTTTAAAATAATTTTGTGTCTTTTTTGGTCATTTTGTTTCTTCTTAAAGTAATTTGTTTTTTCCCCCGTCATTTTGTGTCTTTTGGTCATTCTGTGTGTTTTTTTGGTCATTTTGTGTCTTTTTTAAAGTAATTTAGTGATACTGCCTCCAGCGGCCCCCAGGTAAATTGAGTTTGAGACCCCTGGTGTAAAGCAATTTATTGACTATATGCAAAAAGCAATAAGTGTTTTTGATAAGGAAACAAGGTAGTAACTCAATGTTAATGTGAAAGCTTGCACATGCTGCATTGGTTCTGCAGTCCGCATTGAAACTGGTGCTATAGTATTATGATGTCATATTCTGAGGAGTAAAAGTTTTGAAAAAAGAACAGCTGGAGAGAGTCTGAGCATAAAGAGACAGATAGAGACAAACACATGAATGTAAAGCGTGATGGGCCGACAGCTGTGCACAAAGACAGATGGACCAAAACACACATGGAGAAAGGTGTAGTGGTGCATAAACGACGTCTCACCACCGCCTCTCTTCTCCTCACGCCGTACAAAGATAAAACAAAGTGGTGCCCCCTGTTGTTCTCAGACCAGTCCATCCCAGAGACAGATGGTTCAGGTGCGCATGAAGGTAAAATCAGTTAAATCTTTATTCATGGCTTCAAATACAAAGCCTCTAGCGCAGGGGTCTCAAACTCAAATTACCTGGGGGCCGCTGGAGGCAGTATCAAGATGACCAAAAAAAGACACAAAATGACCAAAAAGACACAAAATTACAAAAAAAAAAGAGACACAAAATGACCAGAAAATACACAAAAACAACAACACAATGATTGAAAAACCACTAAATTACTTAAAAAAATAAACAAAATGACCAAAACAGGACACAAAATGACCAAGAAAAGACACAAAATGAGGAAAAAAAGACACAAAATGACCAAAAAATACATAGAATTACCAAAAAAGATACAAAATTATTAAAAAAGACACAGAATTACCAAAAAGACACAAAATTATTAGAAAAGGACACAATTATTATAAAAAAAGACACAATTATTTTAAAAAGACACAAAATTACCAGAAAAAGTAATTAAAGGGACCTTCCACACACAACACAGTAAAGTGCCATTCATATAAAACTCACATTAAACTTTCATATCAAGGTGGGCGCCACAAAATATCATCACGAGGGCCGCAATTGGCCCCCGGGCCGCGAGTTTGAGAGTATTTTTTTTATTTTTAGTGTATTACCGAGTGAGCAACTTACAGATGAAATTCAGGACTTTTAGCTTCAAATCGGACTCTTTTTCTCACCTGTTGGGCTGCTCTGCTGCTACAGGAGATCAGATTGATCAATAGTTATGATCAGCTTTCAAGCCTGCTCCCTGGAGGCTGGGAATTAAAATTGGACGCCTGATCAATCACATTGATCACACATTCAGAGTTCACCTGACTCGACCAGAAACCATTTGATCTCGTAGCAGAGAATTACTTCATATCCCCCTTTTAAATTGTGTTAATCACAGAAAGCTAGTCTTACTTCCTGTGGCTAAACACATGCAGCTTTCAAAATAAAAGCACAGTGTGTTAACAGAATCCACCTCAGAATTTACAAGAAGACTGTCAAAATCAGATGCCTTAAATAAAACATAAAATAACCTTAATTCTCCTTTACAATAATTAATTAAAACAGGCAATGATTTAGATTAGTGTAATAAATAATAAAAATAAAATGGGTCATTATCTAAAAAATAGCTTTTAAAACACAATTCAAGCATCAAAGAGTTTAGATAAAAAAAGGCACAGAGGGAGAGACGGGAGGAAAATGTTCTGAAAGTCAAATTCTCAGTGGAAGAATCTGTCACAAATAAAGTCTCTCTAAATATTTTCTATTCATTGTGACTAAAAGAGGAAAATAAATAATCCCCGAAATCATAGAAATCATCCCTCCTCATCCCTTCAGAACTCGCCTGAGAATATTAAACCGAATGCTTGAAGCTGCAAACCTCAAACATCAAACAAATAAATATAAATCAGTAATTTTACACTTGAGATTATCAAACTGCAGGTCACGGATGCGGTGAAGGTATTTCAGCGCCTCAATTACCATAATTTGCAGCCTTTCCCAGAGTCGTACTGAGTCTGTCGTACAGATGTGAACACACAGACTCAAAGCACATATTAGTTTCTGTATGACTCGCACTTACAAAGGCTCTTACATCTAACATCCATAAATCAGTTTACAAATCACAGGGATTACAAGTTCTGCTTATAACAGCAGAACTTCCTTGAAAATTCTCAGGTTGTTAACTTTGCCTCAGTATCAAAGTTATCCAGTGATAGCCGTCTGTACATTCAAAGTTGTATTGCAAACAGTAATATCTAATAGCTAATTCTGCATACCTTGAGTGGTGCTGCTTTGCATAAATATAAACAAATAGTAAATAATAAATCTTCATCGCCTCAGTGTACCTGTCTGTTCTGTATCGACTAGAAGCTTTTTTTTTATTCAAGACAACAAAACATAAATACAGTGACGCCTACTTGAAAGCATAGATCATTAAGCCACAATTTAAACGACTATAAAGGCCGCCACAGCCGGAAAAGCTTCCAAATGCTGCATTGATTCAAAAGTCTGCATTGAAACTGGTGCTATAGTATTATGACGTCATATTCTGAGGAGTAAAAGTTTGACTTTTTTTTGTTTTCTGCACTCTGTAATGACCACATTTTGTGTTTAAATGTGAAACTGTAGCAAGTGAGGTTCTCATGCATTGTTCTGCATGTTCAACCCTGAGCTGAAACAATCTGCAAGACTTTTTTTTATTTTTTTATAGATCAGGCAGCATTATGCACTATTTGTTACAAGCATTAATTAAGCAGCAATTAAAGGATAATGCTGGTGTAGTTTTATTTTTCCACATAAAAAGGCTAAACACAACCATTGTACTGCCCTGATTAATGTAATCCATCATTTTACGTAAGACTGCTGAGGTGCTTTCTGACTTCATGGAGCTAATTACTGCGTTTAATGGAAATAATGTAACTTTTTCTTACCATTTATGTGCTCTGTTACGTGCTCCTGCTGCAGACGTTCAGCTGTGGAAGTAGTTTTAATACCTCTGCAATGATTGAGGCGTTATAAAGTTAAGAAAAAAAAGGCCTCAGTTGTCTCATTTGCAGTGATGGATTAGGTTTTGCGAAGGCAGCAGCGGTTTTTCTGCAAGCTGTTTTTTAATGGGTTTTTGAAAACGGTGGGAGTCTGCTGACTTCCGGGTGAGTAGGAGGAACCTGCAGTGGAGAACACAGTCGCAACTTGTTACTGCAGCAAATACTGAAGCAGTGAATGTGTTGGAGGAGGAGGAGACACCACGCTGCTGCTCTCCTCAAACATCTGTAGACGACCAAATACCACTGAGATCTCATCAACACCTGTTAATATCCCTCTAATATTACAATAATCTCCCACTGCTGCATCTCCACCTCTAATCTTCTTCCTTTCTTTCTTCCTTCCTTTCTTTCTTTCTTAGAACGTTTCTTTCTTTCTTTCTTTTTTTCCTTCTTTCTTTTTTCTTTTTTTTCTTTCTTTCTTAGAACGTTTCTTTCTTTCTTTCTTTGAAAGTTTCTTTCTTTTTTCTTTCTTTCTTTCTTTTGTCTTTCTTGGAACGTTTCTTTCTTTTTTTTGTTTCTTAGAAAGTTTCTTTCTTTTTTTCTTTCTTTCTTTTTTTCTTATTTCTTTCTTTCTCTTTTCTTTCTTTCTTAGAACGTTTCTTTCCTTATTAGTGGGGCGGATTAGCTGAACAATCGTTCATTTTGTGATAAAAGCATCAAATTTGGTACACTCATTGCTGAAGACATGTTTAATGAATCTGGATATTGGGCCATCGCAAAAAAAAATTCTGATGGCTGTGGCGGCCATTTTTAAAAATGGCCGCCGGTGGTTACTGGCGTGGAATGCTTTGCCTACCCTACAGCTGCTGTTTCATGTTTTCAGCACCACAAATATAATTTAGAGACATGTTAAAGTGACAAAAGTTTTATTACAGTCTAATAGAAACAAACATTAACTTTGTATAACATTTTATTAGGTCTTGATATTCCCATTCACAGGCTACGGCCTCCTCTTTGGCTTGTATTCTTCTGTTAGTGGAGCGGCTAAGTGATATAATCTTTCAGTTTATGATACAAGCGTGAAAATTGGCATGAACACTCTCCATGGGTCACTTGACAAGAAAATTGTCTGAGACATTTAAAATTTTAAGATGGCGGCCATTTTTCAAGATGGCCGACACCCAAGTGGAGCGGTTAAGTGATATAATGGTTTATTTGTGTGATACAAGCATACAAATTGGCATGAGCAGTCTCTGTTGGTCACTTGACAATAACCCACCCACAGTTACTTGAAATTCCAAGATGGCGGCCATTTTTCAAGATGGCCGACACTTTAGTGGAGCAATTGAATGATATAATGGTTTATTTGGTGACACAAGCATAAAAAATTGGCATGAGCAGTCTCCATGGGTCACTTAACAAAAAAATTGTCCGAGACATTTGAAATTGTAAGATGGCGGCCATTTTTCAAGATGGCCGACACCTTAGTGGAGCAATTAAATTATATAATGGTTTATTTGGTGATACAAGCATAAAAATTGGCATGAGCAGTATCTGTAGGTCACTTTACAATAAGCAACGCACAGTTACTTGAAATTCCAAGATAGCAGCCATTTTTCAAGATGGCTGACACCTTAGTGGAGCAGTTAAGTGATACAATGGTTTATTGGGTGATATACGGATAAAAACTGGCATGAGCAGTATCTGTGGTCACTTGACAATAAGCCAGCCACAGCTACTGGAAATTTCAAGGCGGCAATTCTTTTTTTCAGGATGACTGCCGCCTGCCATGTGAACCTTTAAATTATGAATTTCCTCATAGAAATGTATTGGGTTCCTCAAGAGAGGTTGTTTGACTGTGCTTTGTCTGACTCCTTGCCCACGACCTGTCCAGTTTGGTAAAACCTGACAGGAGTTCCCTCCCACCGGCGTAGCTCTCCGGGTTCACCAAGGTACACAGGCTCCCTTACCATGAGGGTTTTTTTAAATACTTTTTTAAATTACTTTTTTTATAACTAACCATTACTACTGCCATTAAACATGCCAAATAAATACTCAGGGGTGGGGAAACACAGTTGTGGTGCTGAACGGACAGTGCTCCAAAATAATAATTGAGCAATGGTTAATACTGAATGGCAATAATGACAGATCCAGAGGCAACAGCAGCTCTGGCTGACACGGAACCATGACAAACAGTATCTGAAACTATACTAGGGAACTAAACTGAAAATGTGAAAGCAATGTTACAAAGTAAAAACTGAACATGTCACAGTAATAGGCTGGTGACAAAATAGAACATAATGCTCCGATGTGGCGAGGGGAAGCCAAGCCATAGGCCTACACTTGAAAACACAAAAGACAACAGGGAATAACACTGGCAAAAGAAACAAGCAAATACGTTCTAGCAGGGGCAATACATAGGCATGTGCAACTGAGTCCATATCTGTAGCACTTACACTTTCCAGTACAAGCCTTGGTGCACCCACATTTTGTCAACTCCCAACAACTCTCCGCAATAGGTGGAAGTGGAGTCCAGAAGACTTTCCACTCCTTGTCCTGTTTACCCATCCCCAGTCGGACGGGCTTGGCATTTGTGGATGTCTCTCTTCAATGCCTGTCCCCACACATATCCAGCCTCATAAGAGGTCTGGGATCTTCTTGACCTCTTGACATGGATATCTTTGGTAACTTTAGTGTCTTTAGCAGCAGTAGATGCTCTCTTTTGGGCCCTTTCCAGCGGTGTGTTATTGAACATAAGTTTACAGCTTGAATGATATTTTGCTCTTTTTTGTTGTCAATGTGCTTTCTATGCCATCACCTTCATCTAGTCGGGTTGGACTACGTAAGATAGGCAGAGCATTTTTGTTTTATGAAATAATGGAACATTTCTTGCAATGGGATTATAACCAGTATGATCTTGGTGTCCTGCTGTTTGTTTTCTCAACTGTTATGATGGCTTCTGCAATGTCTGCAGCAAATTAAAAGGCAGAGGCCGAGGGTTTATCCTTTTACCACCTTTTAATAAGCACTTTGATGTATGGGATACAACTAAGTTCATGCCTTAACCCTTCACTTAGTCCAATCGTTCATCCAATGCCATTTTTACCCTGTACGATCTGTACACCACCCGGTTAACTAAAACTACTCAGAGAGTTGTCGTCTCTTCTTTGACTAACTTTACAATTGGCTGACATTGAACCCCACTCTGAGTTTAACAGCAGTCATATATCACCAGTGTGCCCTGGTAGTGCAGATACTCACTCTTGTCTAATCTGTCTATGATCAACAACTCAACACAACTGTATTATGATGTTTTAAAACTTGTTTTCCAGAATAATCTAAATCCCAATACATTTCTATGAGAAAATCGATCTTTTGAGGATCCAGGGGGCGGCCATCTTGAAAATAGAAATTTCAAGTGGCTGGGAGTGTTTTTTTTTCAACCCAAGTAACTGTGGATGGCTTATTGTCAAGTGACCCACAGATACTGCTCATGCCAATTTGTATGCTTGTATCACCAAATAAACCATTATATCATTCAATTGCTCCACTAAGGTGTCGGCCATCTTGAAAAATGGCTGCCATCTTGGAATTTGCGATGGCCTAATATACAGATTTGTTTGAAACAAATCCACCAACACATCCACCAAATTGTGTGCTTCTATCACAAAATAAACAATTCTTGTGATTTATTGAGCTAATCCGCCCCACAGGGGATGCACATTTTTGGGGGGTGCTACCCACACGTTTAGCCCTGTTGCTCATTCCATGAATGCACTATCCTTACAAGCTGTACCTCGTTGTAAAGGTGACTAATCAGGCTTTCCAAAAATATACAATTCATCACCAGTTGGTATTATTAAAAGGGCAGTTTTTAGTCATCATTGATTTATTCGTATAACAAATGCCTGCCATGGCCACTAGGGGGCGCTTTTGAGGTGGCCCAATATCCAGATTTGTTTGAAACATATTCACCAACACATCTACCAAATTTCATGCTTTTATCACAAAGTGAACGATTGTTGTGAAATATTGAGCTAATCCGCCCCACTATATCAACTTCTTTGTTTCTTTCTTTCTTATAACGATTCTTTCTTTCTTAGAATGTTTCTTTCTTTCTTTCTTGGAACGTTTTTCTTTCTTTCTTAGAATGTTTCTTTCTTTCTTAGAACATTTCTTTCTTTCTTTCTTAGAACGTTTCTTTCTTTCTTAGAACGTTTCTTTCTTTCTTTCTTTCTTAGAACGTTTCTTTCTTTCTTAGAACGTTTCTTTCTTTCTTAGAACGTTTCTTTCTTTCTTGGAACGTTTCTTTCTTTCTTGGAACGTTTCTTTCTTTCTTAGAACGTTTCTTTCTTTCTTTCTTTCTTTCTTAGAACGATTCTTTCTTTCTTAGAATGTTTCTTTCTTTCTTAGAATGTTTCTTTCTTTCTTATAACGTTTCTTTCTTTCTTAGAACGTTTCATTTTTCTTAGACTGTTTCTTTCTTTCTTTCTCTATTTTTTCTTCCTTCCTTCCTTCCTTCCTTCCTTCCTTCCTTCCTTCCTTCCTGTTGCATCTCCACCTCTAGTTTTATAAACTGATGTTCCTGAGGTACATAGGACACCGTAATGCTCCTGAGACGTTCGCTTCCATGAAATTCACTCAGTTTGTTGAGCAGAATTCGGCGTTTTTTATTAACGAGGATGTGCGTGGGTTGTAAACACCGGCTGCAATTTTCCCGTCACGTTGAGTTTCAGTCCCATTGAGCCGTAGTGGATTTGATTTGTGGAGTGAGGAGGGCAGGACTAAACGCTGTCCTATTGAGCCACCCCTTTTAAAGCTGCCGTAATGATTGCTCCCAGTGGGATTCCTCTAAGTACCTGCTGCATGCTGCTCCTAATGTTCACACTTTATCACCATTACATGTATTCTCCTTGCACATACATTAAACTGTGCGTATTGTGTTTATTTATAGTCAGATGTGTCTTATAAAGACAGATGCTTGTCACAGCTAAAGATCATAAAACTGTCTCGATGTCCAGATGTTCTTTAACCCTCTGGAGTCTCCAAAAGCTCCAAATCCAGACTTCTTCATGACATCCAGACTAGAAAACAAAGCAGCATGGAGCCCTACTGTAAATGTACCTCTAAAGGACTAAAAAAGACACAAAAAGACACAAAATGACTATGAAAAGACACAAAATGAACAAAAAAGACACAAAATCACAAAAAAGACACAGAAAGACACAAAATGACTAAAAAAAGACACAAAATTACTAAAAAAAAAAGACAAAAAATTACTAAAAAAAAGACACAAAATGACTAAGAAAAGACACAAAATAAACAAAAGAAGACACAAAATGACTAAGAAAAGACACAAAATAAACAAAAAAAGTCCCAAAATCACTAAAAAAGACAGAAAGACACAAAATGACCAAAAAAGACACAAAATGACCGAAATTGTTACGCTAAACACAAAACACAAATAAAATAGAGTTCCACTAGAATAAAAACCAGAGTTGGGTGACAGGATCACACACAATCACAAGATCACATTTATGTTGGTTTTTCTTTGTTTCTTTTTGGTCCAAAGTGTTGATCCAGTAAGTAATACCAACATGGCATTTAAACATTTTTTAAGTGGTGTATACAGGCAGGATGAAAAGGATTCAAAAATGGACCAAATAGCCCAAAAAGACTCCATAGAGTTAAAGCGTTTTATGCTACAGTAGCTCTCCACATATGGGTGCATACAATGTGTGATCCAGGTGTGTGTTTTTCTGCAAATTCTGCTTTTTCCACCGGCTTTAAGTTGTTTTTTTTGCTTTTCTTCCAGGCTCCAGCTCCCATGGCTTTTCCCATGACCACACCGCAAGTGCCTGTGTATGGAATGGTGAGTGTGCACAGAAAACATCTTGTTCACTGTTCAAACAGCCTCATTACATGCAGAACAGGGCGAAAAACAAGTATTTTCTTTATTGGTTAATCTGATTCTTTTCCTTCATACATTTATTCATCATTTTTGAATCAGAGTCAGAAAAACTTTATTGATCCCAGGGGGGAAATTGCTTTTGTTACAGTTGCTGCTGAGTAAGAAATAGAAATAGAAATAAGTAAATGTGCAAATAAAATAAAGATTTTAAAAAAGCATGTTTCACTAAATATACTCAACTTTATTTGTAAAGCACTTTAAAAACAACCACAGCCGCAACAAAGTGCTGTACCTAAACAAGCAAACAAGAAAATAAATTAAACAGGAATACACACTAAAATAAATGGTTGCATTGCTTTAAAACAAAAAAAATAATAATAATAAAAGCCAACCATAAAACACTAAAACAAGAGTCTCATGCGTGGTTGAATAAAAATAGGTTTTAAGATGAGTTTTAAAAATGCAACAATATAAAAAATACAAATGCAACAAGTCTTAAGTAAACAGAGATATGTACAAATAGAAATACCAATAGAAATGTGAAATATAGACATACACTTGGGGGCAAAATCAGGTTCTCAGAGCTTAATGTGGCATTTTCAAATGTCTTGTTTTGTCTGACCAACAGACAAAATCCAATATATATTCAGTTTTCACTTGTGTTAAACTGAGAACAGCAACAGATCCTCTCCAGTTAGTCTTTTCCCTCCTACTGCCAAGCAGTTTCAGGGCTCTTTGTTTTTTTCCCTGCTCGTCGCGTTTTACTCGCTGTGGTCTTGCTTTTCACTGCCATATATATATATATATATATATATAATATATATAATATATATATATATATATATATATTATATATATATATATATATATATATATATATATTATATATATATAGTCCTGCAGCTCTATGGAAACAGCGGAACCATGGCTAAAAGTAAGGAGAACTCAGAAATATCTTTTGTGCATATAACACAGGTATAATGCAAAAAATCATAGAAAAAAATCCATCTTGAAGTTGAATTTTTTTTAATTATTTATTTTTCAATCCTGTTAAAAAAACAACATAGAACATTTTTAAGTTGCACTAGGTTGTATATTGTATATTGTTAAATGTCTTTTGCCATTAGATTGTTTATTTTTTATCTTTATCTAAAATGGAAATCATTTTGTGTGCAATTTTTGTGGTCGGCTGTAACAAAGAAATTTCCCTGCTGTGGGATTAATAAAGTATCTGAATCTGAAGTGTTACCAATGTTAGAAAAAAAATGGGGCTCCACAAGCTATACTCATAAACTATTTACATTTTTACAGCCTGTCCTGTCCTCTCCTCTCTGCTCTGTGTAAGCAGTTACTACGTTTCAGGGCTGCAACTAACGATTATTTTCATTATCGATGAATCTGTCGATTATTTAAGGGTCGATGACATGATCTAACCCAGTGTCAGTTGGTATAACCAGTCTTTTTTTTTTCCATAAAAATCTGATAATAAACAGGAAAATAAATGTGATTTAAAATGAGAAAAAAATTCAATCCATGTTAACATTGCAGCATTATGGTATATACATTTTTTTACATAATTTGTCAAAACTTAACAAAAAAAATGGTTGTTTTAAGAATATGTTCTGCTCAATATTGATGAAATGTGAAAATGTAGAAATACTCAGAAATATGTTTTTTAAAATTAAGTTGTCATATGTATAAGTCCACTTAAATACACTGTAGGTGGATGAAGTATTTTATATTCATCATTCTTTTGTGGTTACACCATTTGACATCTTGCCCTTATTTGTCACTGACCCTTAAACGATTTATCGATTTTGTTTGTTTTGTTCGAGTTGTTTGGTCAATAAAATGTTGAAAAATATCAATCAGTGTTTCCCAAACCACAAGATGACGTCCTCAAATCTCTTGTTTTGTCCACAAACCAACGAGATTTTCAGTTTATTGTCATAAAGGAACAAAGAAACCAGAAATATTCACATTGAAGAAGCTGAAATTAGATAATTTGGATTTATTGTCTTTCAAAAACTGCTCAAACCAATAATTCAATTATCAAAATAGTTGACAATTAATTTAATAATCGATTATTGTTAGATTGATCGAATAATTGTTGCAGCTCCACTATATTTTAGTCGAAGTTTCAGTAAATTTTTGTTAATTTATTACATTTATTGTTATTTACAGGATCTGGTTAGAGCCAATGGTTTGATTTTGGTAAAATTTTATTTGTTTAAGACTTGTTGAATGTAGCGATTTTGATGAAATATTCAGTTTAAAATTTTCCCTGATGGAAGCGTTCTTCACACATGATTAATTCAAGGTCCGTCAGTATTGTAAAATATTCCACGATTATTTATATTTTTACAGTTTCCGGCTAAAATAAATAATGTAGTTTTGTTCAGGAGGGTTAGATTATTCAAAGATTATCCAAATCCATTATCCAAATTTTCCTCAATCATAAATGAATTAAACAATGGCTTTAGCTTTAATTTACTGAATATCAAAGTATTTGACTGTGTCCTTCTCTTCTTTCCTTTATCTACCTCTTTCTTTCTTTTTTCTTTCTTTCTTTCTTTCTTTCTCTCTTTCTGTGTTTATTTCTTTCTTTCTTCCTTCCTTCTTTCTTTCTTTCATTTTTGTGTCTTTTTTTCTTGCCTTGTTGCTGTTTTTGCATCATTGCTTTCTCATTTCCCTTTTTCTCCTGCTTCACTTACTTGTTTATTTATTTATTTATTTATTTATTTGTTTGTTTGTTTTGTTGTTGTGTCTGATCTCTCCCCCCTCCTCTCTCTCCTCCAGGTCCCTCCCCAGATGGGTCAGATGGGCGGGGTACCAGTCATGGCTCCTCAGCCGATGATGTACAACCAGCCTGTTCTCAGACCCACCAACCCCTTCGCACCGATGCCCGGAGCCCAGGTACCGCACGTTTCTAATATGAGCTAACTTATTTAGTCAATAGAGAGATGGATGGATGGAGGGATAGATGGGGGGATGAGAGAGAGAGATGGATAAATGGAGAGAGAGAAAGAGAGCGATGGAGTGAGAGAGGGATGGATGGATGGATGCATTGAGGGAGAGAATGAGAGATGGATGGATGATGGATGGAGAGGAATAGATGGATGGATGCATGAGAGAGAGAGAGAGAGAGATGGATAAATATAGAGATTGAGAGATGGATGGAGAGAGACAGAGGGATGGATGGACGGACGGAGAGAGGGGGGGGGGTGGATGGATGAAGAGAGAGAGGGATGGATGGATGGATGGAGAGAGAGGGATGGATGGAGAAAGAGAGGGATGGATGGATGGATTGATGGATGGAGAGAGAGGGATGGATGGAGAAAGAGAGGGATGGATGGATGGATTGATGGATGGAGAGAGAGGGATGGATGGATGGATGGATGAATGGAAAGAGAGAGGGATGGATGGATGGAGAGAGGGATGGATGGATGGATGGAGAGATCGATCGATGGATGGATGGAGAGAGAGGGATGGATGGATGGATGAGAGAGAGGGATGGATGGATGGATGGAGAGAGAGGGATGGATGGATGGATGGAGAGAGAGGGATGGATGGATGGATGGAGAGAGAGGGGGGATGGATGGAGGGAGAGAAAGAGAGAGAGAGAGGGGGATGGAGAGAGAGAGATGGATGGATGGAGAGAGAGAGGGATGGATGGATGGAGAGAGAGAGAGGGATGGATGGATGGATGGATGGACGGACGGAGAGAGAGGGGGGGATGGATGGATGAAGAGAGAGATGGATGGAGAGAGAGAGAGAGAGAGGGATGGATGGATGGATGGATTGATGGATGGAGAGAGAGGGATGGATGGATGGAGAGAGAGAGAGGGATGGATTGATGGATGGAGAGAGAGGGATGGATGGAGAAAGAGAGGGATGGATGGATGGATTGATGGATGGAGAGAGAGGGATGGATGGATGAATGGAAAGAGAGAGGGATGGATGGATGGATGGAGAGATCGATCGATGGATGGATGGAGAGAGAGGGATGGATGGATGGATGGATGGAGAGAGAGGGATGGATGGATGGATGGAGAGAGAGAGGGATGGATGGAGAGAGAGGGGGGATGGATGGAGGGAGAGAAAGAGAGAGAGAGAGGGGGATGGAGAGAGAGAGATGGATGGATGGAGAGAGAGAGGGATGGATGGATGGATGGATGGATGGATGGATGGACGGACGGAGAGAGAGGGGGGGATGGATGGATGAAGAGAGAGATGGATGGAGAGAGAGAGAGAGAGGGATGGATGGATGGATTGATGGATGGATGGAGAGATCGATCGATGGATGGATGGATGGAGAGAGAGGGATGGATGGATGGATGGAGAAAGGGATGGATGATGGATGGATGGAGAGAGAGAGAGAGAGGGATGGATGGATGGATGGATGGAGAGAGAGGGGGGATGGATGGAGGGAGAGAATGAGAGAGAGAGAGAGAGGGATGGAGAGAGAGAGAGACGGATGGAGACAGGGAGAGAGGGATAAAACAAGGTGTATTCAAACACTTTAAATATATTTCAGCACAGTTGTCGACGAAGATTAGGCTACAAAAGTATAATTTCTGTTGTACTATTTGTAGATAATTTTCCGAAAGTCAAAATGTATTAAAAGATTGCTAAAGTTGTGTTTATCTGATGAAATATTCTGCTTCAATCCATATTTGTTTCTTGTTCATAAAAATCATTTTTACTGCAGTCAAAAGACAGTCTACCGCTTGCTGCAGGCAATTAATAAAAAAGAAGTTGATTTAATAAAAAACAAGACTGACTCCTTTGATCTGAATCTTTCAAATTGACGTTTTTGTTTAAGTATATAAACAGAAATTTGATACTTCATTAAAAAACTTCCACAGAAGCTTTAAATGTAAAAAATAATATATTCTGTACAGCCATTAAAGATACAAATAATTAAAAGAATGATTTCACTGCATTGCAAATGTATGTATTATTTTTGTGCTGAAAGCTGTTTTAATATATTACGAAATTCTTTGTTGGAAGAACTGTAGTAATAAACTATTTTTTCTGTTTTTTTTCTGTCTCTCCAGATGCAGTTTATGTAATCCAGTCAGGGGGGAAGCAGAGTGCCAAAAGCGACAAACAAACAAACAGCAGAAGAAGAAAACACACACGAGGAACGGTCAGATGGACGGAGGAATGATTTGATCAAGCTAAAGAGACAGACAGACGACAAGAAAACCAACCGACACCAAAAAAAAAAACAAGTTGGAAAGAAAAAGGAGGAGAAGATGACCGGACAGAGGATGGATGGAGGGAGGGAGGTGGTGGAGAAGGAGGCGTCATCCTGGCTAGTCGTTGTCTGAAACAACTTCTTGTATGTGTGTGTGTGTGTAGCTTCTTTCTGTTTCTAATTTTAAATCGATGGAGTGATGCTTCAGGAGAGGGAATACGGACGAGAGAGAGAGAGATGTGAGGAAAGATGGAGGAGTAGAGAAGAGGAAATCCTACCTCTGAGAGAGTCTCCGCTGCAGAATTAGCTTTATTTCATACTGGTGCTATTTTGTCCTCTCTGGGTTACCGTCCGCCTGCAACGGCAACTTGGGAGCACGTCTGAGGGGGCAAGTGTTTGTTTCAGTGTGTGTGTGTGTGTGTGTGTGGAAGTGTGTAGCAGTTGTTTCAGACGACGGCGGCGGCCTCCTCTCCATCCCCTTCAGTCGCTCCGCAAACTGTCCAATCAGTGAGAGAGTTAGAGGCAGATCTTCTCAAGTGTGTTTCCCGTAATTTTTTCCGCTCTGTTGGGGGAATATCTTTGTATTTTTCGATCTGTTTTATCTTCTGCAGCCTCTCCTGAATGTTATCGGGGCTTGTACAGCAATTTGTTGAACCATTTGTTAATAGTAGTTGAGCGTTTGTTGTTATGGGTTTTTAAGCTTAAGTCTTTGTTACTCATACTGCTCATATTGTTTTTTTCTTCTCTTAAAGCTGCAGATACACACAGAGAGACGGTGGTTAGCGGAGCAACAACGACATGCTAGCACGGTCTAAATTGTCTGTGTCCCAAAATTATTAAAAGTCTGGTCACACCAGAGAGTGGTGCAGCTAAATTAATCCATGCTTCTTCAAAAAACATGTTTTTATAACCGTGGTGGTGCAGTGACTCGTCAAAAAACGACTGTAGCTAGCAAGCTAACTGCTAAAACGCTAGCCAGCATGCAAGCACATGGCGGCCACAATTCCTCTCCAAGCTTTTATCTGTTTTCTCTGCTCTGTGTTGCATTTTATTCCCCAGATGCACATACTATAATCCGGTAAAAAGTTATTAAAGGAAGTGGAAATTTCTCCAAGCTAGCTACGGTTCAAAGGGTCAGTTAGCAGGTTTGTGAGCTTGTTTGCTAACGGGACAATAATGCTGCCTTCAAGCGGAACTTCGGAGCTTGTGATTAACACATGCCAAATTGTGTGCACGACATGTTTAGCATTCAAATGGTTAAGTAGTGAGAACAGGCAACTTTATTGTGGACGCTAATGTTAACGTTCCATCTAAAGGCTAACGATTTAGCAGGCTAACGATTTAGCAAGCTAGCGAGCAGGTAATGCAAAGGTATAAAAGAAAAAAAATTCAGTTTTTGGTAATATCTACATTTTACTCAGGCATATTTTAAAGTTACTAAGAAAAACTCTGTGAAATTATAAGATATACACCGAAAAATTAACTTCCATGACCTCCGTTATATATGTCATATGGACTCTTCTCGTGAACCTAAAGGCAGCATGAAGTTCACAAAGTTTATGACAAAGACTTATTTTGGTTTTCAATCTTTCCAACAGAGGCAGCTAAAAAAAAAAAAGATGGCTTCTCGTATTTTGGGTTCTCGGTTCACCCCAAACGTCTGCACTGTCAAGTTGGCTTGATCTATGTTAATCTCCATTAATATCTGCATATCTTCTCAGAATTTATAAGCAACGGAACTAGATTTTGCTATCGTACGCATTCTGGTTTCCGTTTTTTAATACTAGTAGTATCGACCAACCATGTTTCAGCAGGCTTTTGTTGCACCAACCCACCGGAGGGTGAAAAGTCGCTCAAAAAACTGTTTATCATAGAAAGAAAGTGTAAAAACGGGCATTATTGTTGAAAATTGAACTTTCCGACAGTCCTTTAACATATCATAGGTTGCGTAAGTTTCCATTAGAAAATTTTACCAAAACGAAGCTTAAAATTGTGACATTTCTGTCCAAATCACTTTATTCTACGTCGCATTTAAAATGTTCCCAAAAATTAACAGTTTGTAATAACTAGATCCTGTTAAAAACATTAAATTCTGCTCCTCAGCGACACTGTGAAGCCATGATTGATTCTGCTGAGACAAACAGTCACGTGACCAATATATACTGAAAAACTGTTTACACAGAGCTGAGAGGAGAGGACAGCATGTGGAGAACACTGCTTTCGTCTAACTACTATTTAGCTTTTTATTTGCTTAAGTTACTTAACTAAACTGGTTATATAGATGTCTTCTCTCAACTCAAAGAGTCTAAAAGAGGAAGTCTTGGCCTTGATATCCGTTGGCTGAATATTTGAGGCTAAATCGTTGTTAGACACGTTCCGAGTTTGGTAAAAATGCAACAATTTTTCACCATTTAAAGTGCTGGTGTGACCAGGCATTTAGCCAGACACGATTTGACACATTTTTGGCTGCCATCACGCTCATTAGAGGGTTGATTAGAAGCAATGTGTATTTTTGGTTTGCTGCCGTGTCTATTAGCATCATTAGCTGCCCGTTAGCGCCTGGTTGACCTGTGTGTATCTGTTCTTCTTGTCCTCATCAGCTCACCAACCAGATTCAGACGTCAAAGGTTTTCCAAAATAAGAGCTTTTTTCATAAGGTACACCCTATTGGCAGATCCACATTATGTGCCAATGATTGATGACAGCAGCACTGAGTGAATGATTAAATGTTACTGAATTGAGTTGAATTCACTTTAAATTGCACTGAATCAAAGCGAGAGGCTTCAAGTGCGACTCTGTCCGTGCCGAGAGCCAAAACGACACTGAACTTTTGGCATCACCCTCGCCCCGCGGCTCCAGGAAACATATTTCCGGGATCAAATTTGACTCGTTTAAGAGGTCAGGGCCAATCCTCAGCCAAAGCATCCGTCACCATGAGTTACACTGTTGGTGTATGTGTGCATTATGCATTTTTTTTAGTGTGTGTGTTCACGTGTGTGTGCTAACACATTTATTATGTGTACGTTTTTCCATTGAGGGCTATTTCTGAGGGTCAAATTTCGAGCCAAATTTGAGCCAGCGTGAGTTTGACACGAAACGTTTTTGGGTTGGGTTTTTTTTTTTCTTTGCTTTGTTTCTGTAAAATCAAAAAAAAAAGTTTTGTTGCAAAATGCACATGCAAAAATGTTGCACTGAAGTGACTATCCTGCCGTAAGTTGAGCTGCTGCCAGTTCTCCTGGTCCGGGAAAAAAAAAAAAAGTGGAGAAAGAGATTTGAAGTTTGTAGAAATTGTTTGAGGTTTTACAATAAGAAGTTTGTCTAATCTACCAGCCACATTGGCAGGTGACTAAAAACTCTTTTTTTTTTTTTTTTTTTCCTGCCATTCTAACAACGAACTTGAAAACTTTTTGTAGTCCCATCCCCATCCCAGTCCAGTGTCTTACATCCCAGTGATAGTTCACATGAAACCTCTCGAATCTCGCTTCTCAACTCTGTCTAGTTGGTCTATCTCTAGAATGCTTTTTTAGCCTGCTTCGTCACTATTTGGTATGTGTAGATATGTAAAGAAGAAAAAAAATAAGAAAAAAAAATCGTAATAATAACCTGTCTAGATCGTCTGCTCCCACCCATCACTGTCGCTGTTGGATAGATATTGCTCTTAGACGCTTCTTGTCGCAGTCTTGTGTTAGCTTAGCCTCTCTTTCAAAGTATCCTCCTTATAGCAGACCTCCACCTTGTCCTCACCTCTGCCAGTGTCTAGTAACTATAGCTCTATTATCTCTTGGTGTCTCTGTCTTTTAGCTGTAGACGAAACGTTTCGGAGGCTCTCAGGCTCTTGTGGTTCGCTTTTCTCCCGCTTCGAGTGCGCTCCTTTCTCCTCGCTCCTCCTCCAGTGTCTGGTTAGATAAGGTCCTCGTCCTTCTTCTTCTTTTTTTAAATTTTTCCCGTCTCGACAGCATCTGCCATTTCTTTCTCTCGATATGATGTCAGCAACCTACAAACTCTACTCTCTCTCCTTGGACTGTTGAGTCCAGACAGCCAATCAGTTGTTGGATCTGCAGGTATTTTTGTGATAAATGAGAAGAGCTGGGTGTCAGGTTTCGATATCTTGATGGTATCAACCAAAAAGAAACCCCAGTATGAAGTGGTATCGAAACTTCTCCAGTCAAACTTTACCTGCATGTGATCCAGATCTAGAAAGCCCAACAAATGGGAGACTTTGTTGGGGAAAACGAGAGACAAACAAGAAAAGTCCAGGATGTCGTCCCGCCAGGTTCGGAAATGGCCGTTAGCTAAATGCTAACGGACGTCAGCAGCAGCTTTGTACTTTGTGTGCTCAACTAGCCACTTATAAAGTTTATTCAATTGGGGGAAAATGTGGCAAGTAGCAAAGGAATCCACTAGTCACTGGCACTGATGAATTAAAGTTAAAGCCGTTATAGTACCAGTGTGTTCACACCAAAGCGTTGAGATTCTCCGGCTTAGCACAGCCCCGATGGAGACAAACCCCTTTCAGAAAACAAGCATTTTAAAAGTTGTTTGCTTGTCGTCTTGCAAACAGACCTGACAAAACATGAAGTCAGACTTTTTATGAATCGGCATCATAGTTTAGTTATTTCGGCATACTTTTGATCTGATTATTGCAATGAAATCACAGCAATATCTGTCTATTTTTGGTTCATATCGCTGTACTTGTGGCAGTCATCCAGACACAGTTTCTGTAAAAGCTGCGTGCACTTTCAGATGTTATGAAGCCAGACTTTAACGCATTTCCAACATATGTGTGAGCTCCACAGCAGCTCTTTGGGTTTGGTGTGAACACAACATAAGGAAACATGAGGGTTTTTTTGTTTCCAGCCCAAAATTCAGAAAACTTAGACAGAAAGTAGCTTTCAGGTGTTTCTGTCGTCCTAAAACTGAAATCCCCCTAGAACACAGGTAACTTTTACTTCTTTTCCCAACTTCGGCTCTCATTAAAACTATTTCCTTAATGGATGTCTGCGTTTTGGCACCAAAAACGAGTCCTAATCACGGCTCTTTATTTTCAACGACAGCTGTCTCTAATCTGGTGTTGATGAATTGGCACTTGAGAAGGAGAAGCCGTTTACCGGCTGTGGCGCCGATCCAGAATCAGATCATCATCGCCCTGGATCTTAAAAACAATGAATCACATCAGGAGCTTAATGCAGAGCTGATAACTCCGGATGTTTTGTAATTACCTCTTCGGCTGCTTCGGTGTAAAGGACAGTGAGGTCAGTGTCGGGGGTGTTTCGTTTGTTATTGCCAATTAACCTGACAAACAGCTACCTTTTTTTAGCTTTTTTCCCCCTTTCATGCTCCATTTTGGGTTCTTCTTGGCCATTTCTTCCCGTTTTTTGACTTTTCTCTGCATGGAATCCAGTCCTGCCTGTTGCAACGAGATTGTCTTTGTGTGTGGTTTTCAAAAACGGGTGAATTTCGTGGGATCGAGAGAGCGTACTGTGGGTTTTTTTGGAGTCTCATAAAGGTTCATGTAACCGCCGGTAATTATCTAATTATCACAGCTTCATCACGTCGGTAGTTTTGTCACGGGAGGGGTTTGGCCGAGCATGCAGGCTCTTTTTTCGGCAACTCCCTTCCTCGATTTCACACTTTTTTTTTAACATTTACAGCTGGGAGTTTTCCACCACAAACCACTTTTTTCTTCTTTTTTCGTCTGATCCGTTTGGGATCTCTCGACTCTAAAAGCTGCTACCACCTCTCTGCATTGTTGTAGCATGAATCCAGGTGGAGAAGGAAACGCGGATAAACGTTGATGTCATATTAAAGTGTCTGCTGAGGCCTCGAGTATCAAACATCCAGAGAGCCGACTCCTCTCTGGCGAGCCATCTCTCTCTCTTTCTGGGGCTCGGTGAGTGCATGGTTGTATCGTTGTTTGTTTCCCCAAAAAAAGCATGATGTGACAGTGATGGTGAAGATTAAATTCTCTCCCCCTGGTTTGTTTTTTTTAAGTCACCTTGGCGTGAAGGGGGGGGCGAGACGGATCACACCTTCTCCACCAATCATTTGCCGTCCGTGACCCGATCTGACAGATGTTTGTGCTGTAGATAAACGAGCCACTGTAGCAAAAACGGAGCGCTAAAACTTTTTTTTTTTCTTTCCTCCTCCCAAAGATGTCACATTTGTAACTTGCAGCACAGATTTGTCCTTTTCTGGATGCATCCTCCACTGCTGTGGCGCCATCTGCAGGAGAAAAACCCACAAAAATGACACAAAGAGAGAGAGAGAGAGGCTGTTTAACAGATAAAATCTCCTCGTTTTTTTTTTGTTGTTTTTTTTTTTCAGTGAGTCGGTGTGTTGAATCAAAGATCTCTTGTGCACGTTCTGTTTTTTCTACATCTGTGTTTTTTGGTAAGAACCCTCGGATTGCTGCCTCACTATTCTGTATATAAAGAAATGCACACATTCACACTCACAACACAGAGCTTAAACACATACTCTCATAATCTGCAACTGCATTATTTTTCATTTACTCTTTATTTTTCTGAAAGATATTATTACAGCAGTATATAGGTATGATTACTCCTCAGCGGGGACGGGCTAAACAGACAGACGATGCAGATTTGCAGGGCTGCAGACCTCCCTGTACATCAGGATCAGCCATGAATTCTCAATGATGCCAAATGTTTTTTGAGCAGAGTACACCTTTTAATCTGTCTCTCTCTTCTCTGTCTCCTCCCCCCCTCCCCATCTCTTTGTACATTTTTTCTATTTATTTAAAGCAGAAATATATGGATTGTATCAAGCATGGAAAGGCAAACAAATGTTACAAAAAAAAAAATCACAGGCTTTTATTTTACAGCAGTATATTTGTTTATTCTAGGGATCTGTTTTCTCTCTCTTTTTTTTGGAAGAAATAAAAAGTCATTTTCCATTCCTAAATGATTCGTCTGTTTTTTTTCCCTTCTCGTTTCTTGGACCGACGAGAAACTATATGAATCTTTAAAAGGTGCTTTAAAAATCTCAGGAGATAAAAAAAAAAAAAATCAAGGTCTTGAAATATCAAACAGTGTCTTTTGGTTTTTAATTGCAGCGCCAGAGGGCGTGAGAATGTTTTATTTTATTCAGCCTCTTTCAAAAGATTTTGTGAAATCTCAACTCATGTTTTATCACATGAAATATATATCTCATCTCTTTCATATTGTAGTAAAAAAATTATTTGAGAGTTTTACTGTGATTGGCATGTTTTTACCGTATTTATCTTGGGGGAAAAAAACTGCTTCACATTCAGTAACACCTTAAAATCTGCCTGGAAGAACCAGTTGAAATGCTGCCTTCAAGGACCTCAACTGGAGAAGGAGAACGTCTTTTTAATGCACCTTTCATATGAGATTTTATCATTGAATCCAAGTCTTAAATCAGTGAAGTAAGTCACAAAACTTTTTTTTAATGATCAAACACCACAGATCTATTACAGAATGCGTGTGTGTATAAATATAAATATATATATACAAATACAAATATTTTCAGTCAGTCAGCAATCAGCTATTTTTAATATTTTTGTCATTTAGCATAATTTTTTTTTACATTTTGGGAATATTTTATTCATTTTGCATCTTTTTAATGGTGGTTTTAGTATTTTGTCTTATGGAACATTAAGCACATATTCATTTAGTCATTCTGCACCTTTTGTTTGGGTGATTTTGCAACAATTTTTTTGTAATTTTGTGTGTCTGGGATCATTTAGCATCTTTTAAAAAGAATCATTTTGGGCATATTTTATTCATTTTGCATCTTTTTGTG
Source organism: Centropristis striata (assembly GCF_030273125.1). NCBI lineage: Eukaryota > Metazoa > Chordata > Actinopteri > Perciformes > Serranidae > Centropristis > Centropristis striata. The sequence continues at coordinate 15,912,041 of NC_081533.1, forward strand.
GTGGTTTTGCATCTATTATTAGTCCTTTTTAATGTGTTTTGCTTCTCTGTGATTCTGCAGCTTCTGGTTTCTCACCTGAGTCTCTAAAATGTCTATATCCCCAAATTACTATGACCATTCTTTTGAATTTAACCTGTAGTATATTTGTTGCTGCTCTAAATAATTAAATATCTTATTTTTTTTACTGTTACATGCAACATTTAATATCCCCCAAAACGTTTTTAAGTATGTAAAACAAAAAAAATAGCTGTTAACCCCCTGGGCCCACTTTAATTTACTACCCTTTAGACCCTTCAGGCTGAAAATGTCCATTTCCCCAAAAAAAAAAAACGTGATAAAAACTTTACAGATTAATATTTTTTTGCTCAAAACTATCAAATGTTCATTTTTATTATTCTTTTTGTATTTTAACCCTTTAAATGCCCGTTTGATTGCACATTGTCCCTGATGTTTTTTTGTTTTTTTTAAAAACCCACAAAACTGTACTGATATTTTTTTTTTCACCTTTTTTGGATTAAATCTTTCAATCAACTTCATTCCTGATCAAAACTATCAAATATTAAATGATTTATATGTAACAGTACTATTTTTATAGCATTTTTTGGAAGTGGACATGTCTGCCATCAAGTGGCCTTAAAGGGGTTTTTACATTTTAAATCTGACACTACACCAAAACTAAAGATGCATCAAAATCTATTTTGTTTCCTAATCTTTGACATGTTCCAAGGCTGTGATAAAAACCAATGCCTTAGCCAAAAAATATTTATTATATGGAAAATAACTACATTTCATGATGTCACAACAGTGACATCATGTGATCAAACTTGCATTTAAAGGGTTAAAATCCTCAAAAAGATTGAATGGTTGGTCATTTTGAACAAGGCAGAAGTTGTTTAAGAGGTTTATGTCGAAAAAAGTAGAAAAAAATATTAATCTGTAAAGTTTTTATAGCATTTTTTTTGGGGGGGGGGAGTGGACATTTTCAGCCTGAAGGGTCTGAAAGGGTAGTAAATTTGTACACAAATTTATAGACCCATTAAAAAAATTGAAATTTGAATTACAAAATATATCAAGAAAAAAAAAACCTTCTTCCAAAAATCATGCCATTTGCAGTTTCACAGCCAAAATTATTGCCAAAACAAAAGTGAATAATGGCAAATATGGCTAAAAAAAAATGTCCCTAAAGATACCAGAGGGTTAAAAGGTAACACCGATGTGTGTTGTCACAAACTTCCTCCTCTTGATTTACGTATTATTATTGTTTATATACAGTCTATGGATTTACTGGAGTGGACATGAATAATATTGCAGCTCTAAACCCTCTGGAGTCCACGGAAGGGCCGGAGAGCGCAGCTGTCATCCCCTCTAAAGTTCTGGCTTTTCTAGAAGTTTCCATATCCCATTATCGCATCAACTCTTTTTCAGCAAAGGTTAAAACTACCTCGACCAAGTCTAACATGATTTTACTGAAGTTTTTGAAGAGATTTTTTTTTTATTTTGCAGTGTGCATTCAGCATTTCAATGCATTTAAAGGCAATCTTTTGTGTTTTTATGGGTTTTTTTTATTTTTGTGTTTTTTGTCATTTTCTTATGTGTTTTTTTGTAATTTTTTTGTGTTTTTATGTGTGTTTTTTATGGGTGTTTTCGTGTTTTTATTTTGTATTTTATTTGTGTGTTTCTGTGTTCAAATTTTTGATCCAGTAAGTCAAAATTAAAAAATAATAATCAGGTATATATATATATATATATATATAGGTGAGGTTGTACTGAAAACAATGATACCAACGTAGCAGGGTGAACACTTTTTAAATGGTTTATACAGGCAGAATGAAAAGGAGTCCAAAACCAACATAAGAGCCCCAGACTCCAAAGGCTTAAATCATGTCACTGAGTGTGTTTAAGGCTGACATTAAGCAGAAAGCTGAGTTTTTAGCCATCATCCCGACACATAGAAACACATTTCCATGCAGCAGCTGCAGGTGCTCGGACAATAAATAATTCACTAAAGACAAAACGCTGCTGTTTGTCAGGCTGGCTGTGTTTTGAGTGATATATTTCCTGCTAAGAAGCATTTAATCAAGAGCAGTGAAATACGACCCCTGGCGTCTGAGAGAGCCTCTCCATGTGAATGTGGAATAAACGTACACAAACAGTTTCATTATTCAGAGCTCGGTGGGAGGCGGGACCTGCTTTTTTAATCCCTCACCGTGGGAGAACTGCTGCTGCTGCTGCTGGAGCAGAATGAGACGAGGCTGCTGGAGGTGATTCAGGTCAACATGCTACAACAAGCAGGTGTGTGTGTGTGTGTGTGTGTGTGTGTGTTTGTGTTTACAGGTGTATACAACAACTGCTCACTGGGAACAAGGTGTAATAGCATGTTTCAGGTCAAAGTTTCCCACGGTTACAGAGAACAAGCTGATTTCTTAAGTTATTTACTCAAGTTGTGTTTCTTTCGTCATTTCCCATCTCTTTGTGATTGTTTTCTATCTTTTTGTTGTTGTTTTGCATCTATTTTTTGTCATTTTGCATCTTTTTATGGTGGTTTTGCATCTGTTATTAATAATTTTGTATGTATTTGGGATCATTTTGCATCTCTTTAGTAATTTTAGGCATATTTTTGTTAATTTAGCACTTTTTTAGGTGATTTTGCATATTTTTTTTAAGTGTTTTGGGAATTTTTGGGGGGGAATTTTGTGTATTTTGGATCATTTAGCACACATTAATTCAGTCATTTTGCATCTCTTTGTGGTGACTTTGCATCTGTTATTAGTAATTTTGTATGTATTTGGGATAATTTTGCATCTCTTTAGTCATTTTACATATATTTTTTAGTCATTTTAGTCATTTTGCATCTTTTTTTTTGTGATTTTGGAACATTCTCAATCTAAAAATAATGAGAATAATTATGTGTAGGAAAAAATACCGGACCCCCTCCCTCAATACAGCCAGTGTACATAGTCAGCTACAGTCAACTCTAACTAATAAACGGCCTTGTTAGTTTATGTAGTTATTTGCCTACAATATGTTTGATTTGTTGCACAGTGTATAGAACAGTTATTATTACTATAAGTCAAGTTTCGTGCTGATGTTATTGTGTGTGTGTGTGTGTGTGTGTGTGTGTGTGTGTGTGTGTGTGTGTGCGTGTGTGTGTGTGTGTGCGTGCGTGAGTATGTTGGCTCATTTAAAAAAGTGAAATGCACATAGTTAATGGTATACATCGATACATACAATGGTACAAATAAATGTAGAAGAAAATCCCTTTTTCCCAGATGAAATCTATAAAAAATTATCTGTTTCATTCTGAGAGTCAGCTTTTTCAAAACCAACATGGCTCAGTTCAAAATTTTGTTTCAAAACAAAGTTCTCATCTCTTCTCTGACAAGATTTTGACATCAGATGATTTGCTACCACTACACTTCATAGTGATGTTTGTTCCAACAGAGACAAGTCTCATCTGTCACTGGATTTAAATGAATGCCTCTGACTGCAGTAAATGCAGAAAAATCTAACATCTTTCATTAAAGGAATGTAATGTAAAAAAAAAAAAAAAAGACTGTCTTCTGATTAGTATACAGCTGTGTGAAATGACAGTAGGTGGTTATGTTGACGATTTATTTTTTAAATGTATTATTACTATTTTTCTTTTTTTATGTGTTGTTGTTTGTTTGTTCAGTGTTGTCTCATTGTGACTACAAGGGTGTATGTGTACTTATGTGTGTGTAAGATAAAAACAAGTTATGTATGTTAATAATGGTAATAACAAGTTTATATACTACATTACTATGTGTTATACATACATATACATAAATATTATTGTTGTTGTATAACTGAATATAGTAAATTAACATAGGGAGAAGGGATTTAATAAGCTTTGACTCCTTTTGAACACAAATAAGTGTTGAGTCTTGTTGTTTCATTTTGTGTTGTTGTCTTGTATTTGTTGTTGTTCGTTTGTTTTTAATTGTTCATCTTTTATTTAGTGTTCAAATAAATTCTCAATCAATCAATCAATCAATTAGTCTAAAAATCAGACTTTTACAGAGAGATTTGTAGCTTTATGGAGTTCATCTCATCTTTAGGGGGGTTCTCCTCCTTTCTTGACTGCTAAACATGCTCAGTGTCAAAGAACTTCACCTAAAAGCTAAAACAGTGCTGCTTTATGATACCTAAAAAAAATACTACAATAAGTTTTAGAATAGAATGAGCTTGTATCAAGTTTTTATAGGAAAAATATAGTGTGTCAACCACTTAGGGATGAGGGGGCTCATATAGTTCTGTAGCCCAGAAAGAGGTAATAAAGCCATGTAAGAGGCATATAAAATCAAATACTATGAAGAATAAAATAATATAGAATAAATGAAACATAATACATCACGAAATGAAGGGAAATGGCTGTAACAAGGTCTGTTAATGCGCTCCTTACTGCTTCTCCTGAGGAAAATGTGTCCCAGTTTGTTCTGGCTGCATTGGACCCAATGAGAGAAAGTGACAGAAATCCAGAAGTTGTTGGTCCCATTGTGGCTGCAGCTTGTGACAGCTGACACTCTCCAGGACGGACGGCAACCCCCACCTCCAGATAAGTTGTGACAGCTGTAAATAGAGGAGGGAGCTGCTATTTTTACCTTCCATCCAGCCAGACCCTCCTCTCTTTCTCTCTTTCTCTCTGCTCTCTCCAGGAGACGCTGCTGGCCCCTTTCTGGATCTCTTCTTTTCTGGCCGGCTGGAGAAACTTCTGGAGGTTCAGGAGCAGCATTAAGACCCGGAGAGAGACGGCCAGAGCTGGAGGAAGATCATCTGAACAGACTGTAGAGAGAAGAAGAAGTCTGAGGAAGCATCAGGCCGACATGGCTCTGCTGTGCTACAACAAAGGCTGTGGAGACAAATATGACGCTGACAAGAACAAGGAGGGTGAGATCCAGTTTTAATTTGAATATTCAGTCCAGTCTGGGTCTGCTGGTTGGTTTAATACTGTAGTCATCAAGTGGAAAGCTGTCTGTGTGCAGGGAAAAATGCTCAAATTATTAAATAAGCTTGTTAAGTTTTTCTTAGTTAAGGTCCATTTTTAATCATTTTTATCACTAAACCCTGTTCAAACCTTCAAAAAGACATCACCTGCTAGTTAAAATCATGATAACTTTCCATTATTTCCAGAAAAAGTGACATTTTTATCAAAATTCAGACTGTATTTGACCCCAAGATTGAGTTTATCTGCTTTTATTTTGAAAGAATGCTCTTGTGACTAGCTTTATAGGTCTTTCCATACACATTAATGTAATAAAAATGAAATGATAATGAAAAAATTGGACTCACACTTGCCAAATTCATCACAAAAAGATAAAATGTATACAGTGTAAGTGGGCCGGGATCAATTTGGGTGTTTAAAGTGACTTTTACTGAATTCAACAGGTGGACAGGAAGCTAGATTTAGGATTATTTTGTTGATTTTGCAAAAGCCGGATAAACAAAATGTTGGTTTGTGTTTTGTCGAAGAGGCTGTGTCATTATTGTTGTGTATTTATTGTGTATTTACTGTGTGAGAGACGGTTTGAGTCCAGCAGCACAGAACAACAGGCCACATGTCACTGGAAGCATGAGACAGCTTCTCTCTAGCAATCGACTTCCTTTTATGGGACGCTGCCTCTCAACTCTAGTGACCCCCGCTAGCAGCTGGCACACCCTGCTGACTCTGTGTGTGTGTGTGTGTGTGTGTGTGTGTGTGTGTGTGTGTGTGTGTGTGTGTGTTGAAATTCTACTTTATAATTTATTTAAAATAATATTTCTACACACCCCCAAAACTGGTTAAACCTACTCTATGCAAATGACATCTGTTTTTATTTAAAACTGTTCTTTCCCCATGTTCTGTCCCCATCAGGTTGGTAAGTTTCATATGCAGTAAGTGAAAATTTTACAATGAGAAATCTTGATATTTCAAGTGATACATGAAAATCTAAAATTGAAAAAGATTTTTTGGACTTAGAACCATGTCTGTATCTCATTTAGAAAGGGTGGTCCCCAGGAGGCACCTCTATGTCCACTGTCCTCACCGGGCCAGATAAAAGAGTGTGTGTTTGTGTTTGTGTGTGTGTGTGTGTGTGTGTGTGTGTCTCTTTATATACACACTGACTGTCTTTTTTCCTCCAAAGACTCCTGCGTCTTCCATCCAGGTGTTCCCATCTTCCATGATGCTCTGAAGGTAAAACTATTAGATAAATAAAACATACAAACACTTTTATTCAGCCGACGGGAGGAAAGAACAACAATTCATGTGTGTGTGTGTGTGTGTGTGTGTGTGTGTTTCTTCTTCAGGGTTGGTCCTGCTGTAAGAAAAGGACAACAGACTTCTCCGAGTTTCTCTCCATTAAGGTAAAAAAGATTATAATGCTGCAGGAAATGCAACATCCTGTGGTAATATCTGGTCGGGATGTTGTGGATATTTACCTTTCAGGTTCATAATTAAGGGAAACTGGGGGAAATTGTAACATCTCAAATTGCACCAATCAGAAACAAGACAGCACAAGGATTTTTGATTTTTGATTTGCATTTTTTTTTTCTCCATCAAAATTATGAAAGTTTCCGTTAGAAAAAGTAACCAAAACGAAGCTTAAATTTGTGATATTTGTGACAAATATTTACTGAAAATCTGTTTACACAGAGCTGAGAACATGTGGAGAGAAATTAATTTATCAGAGAAATTCAACTTGCTTTTTTTCTCCTTTTTATGATTTACGACATTATAGTTTTCTGCACAAAAGACATTTTTGAGTTGTTCATGATTGTGCTGATTCTATAGAGCTGCAGGACTAGGACTAGGATATATATATATATATATATATATATATATATATATATATATATAGTATAGAATTGAATTAGTATTGTATTGAGTATATATTGTAGTGTATAATAGCAGTAAATAGTGAGTAAAATGTAAAAAAGAGGGGAAAAAAACGCCCTGAAACAGCTTGTTGAGGTTCACACGGTTAAAGTGCACCTTCTGAAATGTGACACACAGTTTTAAATCTACTATGCAACATGTTTACTGTAAGTTATCATTTATTTATTTATTTACTTTATTTATTTATTCACAGATACATAGTAAATAACTATATAGTGCAGTAGGTTGTAGCTCCAATTTCCTCTGAGAAGAATGACATAGGAAAAGGTTAATATCATTAACTCTCTGGAGTCAATCCATTTATTGAAAATACACATGTTTTATTTACAGTAATAACTTTATTTATATATGATATGTAGACAAGCTGAGGAAGCCAGTTAAAGTGTAATCATAGGAGCTTTCACAGTGTGACATTTATGTTTCTAGACCATTTTTTAAATATGAATTTTCTTTCTACAATAAAAACTATTACTATTTTTAATTTACATGCAAATAGACTGTTTTGCAGTTTTATTATTTGTTATTTTTTCTGCTGTTCTTTAAAAAGGTACATTTCCATAGAAACCTGTGCCTTTTGTTTGTATTTTGGGTTCCTGACAGCTTTATACTTTGTTAATTAAAATAAAATGAAAAATCTGACTGATAGCCAAGTTTGTGTGGAGAAAAAGGAGCCATGCATGTGATATAAGGACAGACTGAAAGATGCTAAACAGAGACAGAAATTAATGCATAGGAAGTTGACAAATTTGAACCAAAATCTGCTGGACTTCAGAGGTTTAAGCTCTAATGATGACTGCAGACATGTGACCGATCTGTATTCTAACACAGGGCTGCACCCGCGGGCGCCACAGCAACGAGAAGCCCCAGGAGCCTCTGCGGCCGGAGGTGTCATCAGATAAAGGCGAGATTAAACACACCAACGGGGAGGAGATAATCTACCAGGGACCCAAATCTGCTGAGACTCTGCAGAAAGAGAGACCCAGGTGTGTGTTTGTGATTTGCATACGATAAGTGGAACGCGTCTTTCTGCATCCGTCTCTGCTGGTTCTCTGAGGTCAGCACCAGGTCGCCTGCAGCACTCCTGGAATAAATAATTGAGTGGAGAACGCCGTGCATCAGTCCTGCAGGCCTCTGTGTGTCAGTCAGAGCGTGTGTGAATCATTTCCGGACATCCGTTTCTGTGTTAACCATAGACTGTTTATTAATAATGGACGTAGTCACGATGACGTCACCCGTTGGTTTGTGGCCTGTTTGAGGCATCGAGTTCAGTGTAACACTCGTTACACTTTTGCGTCGCCATCTTGTTTCCGATACAGGAAGCATACCATATTTGGATTTTTTTTTATTTTAAAAACTTTATTGAGAAGTTCCAATTACAGTTAGAACATTCATGTCGGATAGAACAAACAAAGTGGCATCACAAATTGAGAAAATAAATAAATTAGGGCCGGGAGTCGATAAAAAAAAAATTAAGCCAATTAATTAGAGACTTTGTAATTAATTAATCGAAATTATTCGCATTTTAATCGAATATAAATATTTGACCTGAGAACAGTGAGAAGCAATTTTTTCACATGGATTTTTAGTATACCATTGAATAATGACTGAATACATAAGCTTAAGCAACAAAAACTTTGTTTATTTTTGCTCAATTCCAACAGACCAGTGCAATTTTTGCCATTAAGTATAGCAATAGCATATTTAGCCGCTAGCTGCTATATGTTTAGCATTGAGGTGATACTTGAGGCTGGATGTGCTGCGGTGATATGTGAATTCCTTGTTGCATAGCAACACAACCATGCTCTTATCGACGCTTCCATCCGTTGGTTTTTAGTAACAAAATGTCCCATCATCCACGGGGCCAACCAAATATTTCTTGAATTATGTTAACAGTATGTGTACATTTGTTATTATCAATTATTTTAATACATTCAAGGTAGTTAATAAATTCACGCTCCAAATCAGGAAAGAAATGACCATATTTGGACTGTGGAGGAGACTACAGCCTCTCTACACCTCAACCTGACTGAGGGAAGTAACTGCTAATTCATGTTAGCATTAACTGGAGCATTAACTGGGAAGTTTGTTTTGGCAAAAAAAAACAAAAAAACGTATGTTACTTACCTCAGAAAACTGAGCAGCGACTCCTTGGAGTGTCTGTTAGTCCAACCAAACGCTGAACAAGACATTTTAATGAACAAAACGTTCAAATAAACTGTCATTAAGTGAAAATACAGTGAAAGGGTCAAAGTTATGAGACCAAACCGATAAACGTCCTTTTTTTTATATCTATATAACATGATATATAACTTTATTGACACGTTGCCGTGGATACATATTGCTCTCCTTCTCTCCTGATGACGGCTCGCCTTGTTAGTGACCTGTCAATCAAAGGTAGCCCCGCCTCAAATCATACGATTCTTTATCTTCTTTTTCATCTAAATGGGGCCATTATTAGAACTATTGACATCAAATTGTGTTGAAGAAGATTTTTTACTAGTAATTGAGAGCATAGTGTCAAGTGAGAAGTTTTCTCATTTTGCACTGAAATTAATTGACAGAATTTTTTTGCAGCCAAACTTGGCGCCCCCTGCTGGAATTTTGGGTAGAGTGCAGCTTAAGGCACTTCCTGGTTTGCCTCCCTGCTCAGACCCGGAGGTTGGCGCCTGGTTTTAACGTCAACGTGTGTTTTCTGTGCAGCTCAAACGAGCCGATGACCAAGCTGCCCCACAAAGTGTCTGCGTCGCTGGTTCAGGCGCTGGAGAAGCTGGACATCAGCCAGAAGGCCGAGACAGAGAAGAAAGGTCAGTGTGTGTGTGTGTGTGTGTGTGTGTGTGTGTCTTTAAAAGAGGTTTTTTTGAAGATGTAAAAACTTTTTTTACATTTCGAAATCAGCAATTCTGGCATTTTTTATTTTTCCTATTTTTCTCTGAGGAAAAAAAAATTCTATCTAGTCTTTTCGGGCTTTTAATGGAATCCCAGAATAATTTTATCTTTTTAAATGAATAAAATCTGAAATTACAGCATCAATGTAAATTAACTGTTTTATTATAAAATTTAATTGGTGTCAAGAATTTTCACAAACTGAGTTTTCAGTGTCCAGTGCAGAGTAAATATTTGAACGTGTTTCCATCAAAGCCCATCTTGTTAAATTAAGCTAAAAATAAATAATAAAAAATAACCTTACATTAGGAAATACTTGAAACAAGTTAATTTAAATTAGAAACAGCTTGAAAGGTTCATACTGCACTCTCATATTTTTGGACTTTTTACTAGAAAATGTGACATAAAACATAGTTCCAGACAAAATTTCAGTCGATTCTTTCACATTTTAAGTAACTTAATCTTCCATGAGTCAACTACAGACAAAAATGACTTGATAAGGAATATTTTACATCAGTTTGAATATAGTTACATTTATTTTTGTGACTGTTTCTGCTTAGATGCAAGTGTTTTTTGTGTGCATGAGTTTAGGACAAAATGTCCAAAAAAATTGAATGCATAATTCAATAAGTTTTTATAAAGATGTCCATTAAAATCCCACCTCATAAAGATATTTCTGTGTAGAATTCGGTCCCAAAAAGGGTTATTTTCTTAAAACAGGTGAAAAAAATCCACCAGAATATTTCAACATGTTTCCAATAGAAATCAATGTAGGAAAAGAGAAACTGACTTCAGAAAGTTCTTCATTCAGTTAATGAGACTTTATTGACTTTTCATACAAGTAAAACCCAAAAACTTTATAATGAGTAAAACATTCAATGAAGCATTCAAGCAAAACAAAAAGGGCAACTGAGGAATTGCTATCATATATCTCATTTATTTACAGTGATGACATTAGAAATAGATGAAAAAAAAAAACGCTCTATACCAAACGGTAAAAGAGACGAAAATAAATAAATAAATAGCAGTGGAGGAAAGTAACTAAGTACATTTACTCAAGTACTGTAATTTTACAAAAAAGTACAATTTTGAGGTACTTTTACTGTACTTGAGTATTTCCATTTTATGTAACTTCATACTTCTACTCCACTACATTTAGCTGACAGCTTTAGTTACTTTTCAGGTCGAGATTTAACATAAAAAATACATTTAAAGTGATTCGACTTGTTTTTTGTTTTTTTTGTTTGTTTTTTATTAAACCTCATAACAGGATATTAAGTAGTTAAAATGAGCCCAATCTTGATAAAATAAAATGCTGCTTACATAAATACATCATATTAATAATCTAATAACATATTTGGAATATATGAAACAATATGAGTGGGTACATTCTGCATAACAAGTTACTTTTGATACTTTAAGTACACTTTGATGTTGATACTTTTGTACTTTTACTTCAGAAAGTTTTGAACGCAGGACTTTTACTATAGTGGAGTCATTTCACAGTGTGGTATTAGTACTTTTACTGAAGTAAGGGATCTGAATACCACTGATAGACAGGTAAAGTTCAATTAAAAGGCCAAATTAAAAGTAAGGGCTTTCTCTGTTCCCCCTTTAGGTTACTTGAAACAAACTGATTTGAACAAAAGACAGAAATGTTTTTTTTCCCACCGTTTTTTTTAAGGAAATAAACCTCTTGATAAGATGTTTTTGCAGTGAGTGATCTCACCTCTCTCTTTCTCTCTGCAGAGAGTCAGGCTGTCTTACCCGGGACCCGCTGCAAGAACTCAGGGTGCAAAACAGTGAGTGTCTCTTTACTGCAGGGGTCTCAAACTCGCAGCCAATTGTGGCCCTCGTGACGATATTTTGTGGCCCTCACCTTGATATGAAAGTTTAATGTGAGTTTTATATGAATAGAACTTTACCGTGTTGTGTGTGGAAGGTCCCTTTAATTACTTTTTTTGTAATTTTGTGTCTTTTTGAATAATTTTGTCTTTTTTAAATAATTTTGTGTCTTTTTTAAAATAATTTTGTGTCTTTTTAAAATAATTTTGTGTCTTTTTTGGTAATTCTGTGTAATTGACACACACAGAAGCACAAGATGTTCAGGAACATCTCTGTACTTCACTGTTGTAAAGCTTATAAACAGCTCCATCTAGTGGACAAGACAGGTAATGACAAGTGTGACCTGTTAATATACAGTCATAGAAACAATGATTAGACCACCATTGTTTATTTAATTTCTTGTTCATTTTAATGTCTGGTACAACTTAATGTGCATTTGTTTGGACAAATATAATGATAACAACAAAAATGGCTCATAAGAGTTTAATTTAAGAGCTGATATCTAGATATTTTCCATGGTTTTATTGATAATGATTTTGGTTATTCTTTGCTTTTGGTTAAATATTTGACATTTCTAATAGTGTTTTTATATCGTAGTTGTGAATATGTTTCCGGCAACCAGTAGATCAATTCAACAAAACTAAATAAAAAACATATAGTTTTGTTAATACCTATTGTAGCTATTTGATAGCAGTGAGAGCATTTTTTGACTTTGACTTTGAACTCAAATTACCTGGGGGCCACTGGAGGCAGTATCAAAATTACAGAAAAAACCCCAAATTACTTTAAAAAGACAGATAATGACCAAAAAGACACAGAATTAACAAAAAAGACACAACATTATTTAAAAAGACACAAAATTACTAAAAAAAGACACAAAATTACCAAAAAAGACACAAAATTACCAAAAAAAGTAATTAAAGGGACCTTCCACACACAACACAGTAAAGTGCCATTCATATAAAACTCACATTAAACTTTCATATCAAGGTGGGGGCCACAAAATATCGTCACGAGGGCCACAATTGGCCTGCGGGCCGCGAGTTTGAGACGATGTTCTAAACCCTTTGACTGAACATAATGTTTATTACAGATTTAAGCATAATACCTGGACACACAGGTCCTCAGCTTTTCACATGATGTTCAACACTTCTGCTATCTCCCCATACCCCTCTAAAAATGTGACTTTAATCAGTAATTCTTTGAGGCAAAATACTGGAATTGTTTGACTTGGACAGCAAATGTTTTCCCCAGTGAGATCAGGTCACAGTGTTAGTAGGTATTGGTGGTGTTCAGATTTTTCTGTTTTTGTGTGTAATCATTTCTACCACTAAACCCTGTTCAACTCTTCAAAAAGAAATCACCTGCAAGTAAAAATCCGGTCTTTTTTCATTATTTCCTGAAAAAAGTGACATTTTTATTAAAACTTCAGACGGTATTTTAGCTAGTTAGTTACCAGTTCCTCTGCTTTTATTTTTTAAAGAATGCTATTGTGATTAGCTTTGTAGGTCTTTATGTACACATTAATGTAAAAATGGACTCAAACAGGACACATTCATGACAAAAAGAGAAAAGGTACACACTGTAAGTGAGTTAGGATCAATTTTTAGTGTTTTAAGTGACTTTTACCGAACTCAACAAGTGGCTAGATTTAGCTGTTGTTTTTTTAGTTGTTCTCCCCCCTAAATATCTCCCGCCCCTCTAAAAATGACAAAAATGTGACTTTAATCAACAATTCTTCAAGGCAAAAATAATCAGAGTTGTTCGACTTGGGCAGCAAATGTTTTCCCTATTGAGAAAACATATTTTTTTTTGTTTCTGCCTGCAAAACAAACGCCTCCGACCTGCAGATTGAAACAAACAACAGAGCTGACTGGTGACCTTCTGCTGTGACTGATGGCCAGAGGCGTGAGGAGAAACTGTAATCTGTTCCACATTATTGATCATCTGTGATCATTAGCATTGTGTCTGTGTGCTCAGATCTATCAGGGCCAGGAGACGGAGCTGGAAGTCTGCACCCACCACCCCGGAGGACCCGTCTTCCACGAGGGGTGAGACACAAAGACACGTTTCCTCTTCTTCACTCCGGATATTACAAAGAGTCATCATGCACGATAACAAAATCATAATTATAATCTCTGTTTGCATGACTCTCTTTCTTTCAAACCATAATTGGTTTACGAAGAGGAGATTTAAAAATAAAACTGAAGGCTGTGTAAGCACAGCAAGAAACACAAAATCTTAAGATTTAGTTAATTAGTTACAAACAAATATGCAACATTGGACTTTAGACAAATTAAACTGCTCTTTTAAACTGTTTTATGGCATTAACTTACCAAAATAAGTGTCTCTGGAAAGTGAAGCCAATGCAGAAGTGCCTTAAACCTGCATTATTACAGACAGCCAGCAGGAGGCGACTCCACTGGCTGCAAAAAACTAAATACAAATCTGATTGTATAGAAGTCTATGAGAAAATTACCCTACTTCTCACTTGATATATTATTTCAGAGTGAGACACAAAGACACGCTGCTGCACGTTTCCACTTCTTTACTCCGGATATTACAAAAATCATTATTATAATCTTTGTTTGCTCTCTTTCTTTCAAACCATAATTGGTTTACAAAGAGGAGATGTAGAAATAAAACCGAAGGCCATGTAAGCAAAGCAAGAAACACAAAAGCTTAAGATTTAGTTAATTAGTTTAAAACAAATCTGCAACATTAGACTTTAGACAAATTAAACTGCTCTTTAATTTTTTTTTTTTAACTGTTTTTATGGCATAAACTTTCCAAAATAAATTTCTCTGGAAAGTGAAGCCGATGCAGAAGTGTCTTAAACCTGCATTCTTACTAACAGCCAGCAGGAGGCGACTCCACTGGCTGCAACAAAAAAAAAAGTCTGATTGTATAGAAGTCTATGAGAAAACTACCCTACTTCTCACTAGATTTATTATTTCAGAGTGAGACACAAAGACACGCTGCTGCACATTTCCACCTCTTCACTCCGGATATTACAAAGAGTCATCATGCACTATAACAAAATCTTAATTATAATCTTTGTTTGCATGACTCTCTTCCTTTCAAACCATAATTGGTTTACGAAGAGGAGATGTAAAAATAAAACTGAAGGCCGTGTAAGCAAAGCAGGAAACACAAAAGCTTAAGATCAGACAATTAGTTAAAACAAATCTGCAACATTAGACAAATTAAAGTGCTCTTTGAATTGCATAAAGTAAATGAGCCTCACTCTCTGTTTTGCCCTTGAGCTACATATCTTTGAATTTTCTTTGCTTGTTAAATCTGTTTTATTTTGTGATTATCAGTCATCACAGGTTAGAAAAAGCTTGTAACAATTTGTTTTTGTGCAGGTATAAGTACTGGAGCTGCTGCTGCATAAAGACAATAGACTTTAACGCTTTCCTGGACCAGAAAGGCTGCACCACAGGAAAACACCGCTGGATCCCAAAGCAGGTACATGTAACACCTGTAATACTGAATGAATGGCAGGTAGAACAAAAGAACGTGGTTTAAAGTTATAAAGAGATGTTTTATTTTCGTATGAAGTGCATACTTACTCCTCTTCTTACTCCTCTTCAGCTGTTGATTAGAAAACAGCCAAAACACACACAAGTTGAAACAGGAGAAAGTCTGTAATTGTTCTTTCCATGAAGCTCAAACTTATACAGATTAATGTGACAACATCATCCCTTCATGAAGCTTATAATGTTAATTTTTTTTTTGTTTCAACTGTTTTTATGGCATAAACTTTCCAAAATTAGTGGTTCTGGAAAGTGAAGCCGATGCAGAAGTGCCTTATACCTGCATTATTACTAACAGCCAGCAGGGGGCGACTCCACTAGCTCTAAAAAAAAATAAAAAAAATAAAAAAAATAAAAATCTGATTGTATAGAAGTCTATGAGAAAATTACCCTATTTCTCACTTGATTTATTATATCAATAAGCATTATATTATAGTTTATGGTCTCAATTATTAGTTTCAAATCTTCTTTAATGCAGCATGATTTTTTATAAATTATGGTCCCATTAATGTAAACACGGATACTGGTTGAAAATCAACTAATAACTAATGAAGAAGAGGTGAGATTTAATAGATTTAATAGGTTTGTTCTTCTTTTCACTCCTTTACAATCATGTAAACCAAGGTTGACAATTTATTTTGCTTTATGCTTTTAATTTTCTGTAAATAAAACGTGTTTGTATGATAATTTCTCTTTTTTATGCTGTGTGGTTGATTATAGATAGTTATCTCTAAATTATAGATAGTTATCTCTAAATTATAGATAGTTATCTCTAAATAAGGTCACTTGTGGCTTCACAAAACCCAGATGGTGACGACCAAAATGTCAAACTTGAGGCCTGATATCTCCAACTCCAAATCATGTACTTAAGCTCAAATATCCAATCTGTTTTCTTTGTGACTGACCTTTGTGTGTTTCCAGGACAAGAAGAAGGTGGCGTGTCGACACGACTGGCACCAGACAGGAAACAATGTTGTCGTAACGATTTACGCCAAGAACGCAAACCCAGATTTTTCCTCCATAGAGGCCAACCGGACAGTGGTGAGTGTTTTACTCAATGTGCATTTTTTTGAAGATTTGCATGATAGAAAACACCAAAATTCGATTAAACTTTACACTGCAAAATAGGTGTGTCTAAAAACCAGATAAGAAATTAACTCTTAAAACAAGATAAATTATCTAACAATTCTAAATCTAAAGGTTTTTTTTTTATCTTGGTAAGAAACAAATAACTGTCAGGTCACTCTGCTTGGGCCAGTTCATCGCTGCTTGCAGCTTTAATTTATCTTGTTTTAAGAGTTAATTTCTTATTTTAAGTGTTCAACATGCTCATTTCTAGATTTAATAATCTTAATTTAAGAAATGTTGTCAAGTGAAATTATCTGTCCATGCAGCAAGATCATTTCCCTCAGATTTAGTTTTTTTTATCTTGTTTTAGACACACCTTTTTCACAGTGCAGAAAATACACATAAAAGCTTTTACATTCAATTTTTGTCTTTTTTGATAAATAGTTAATGCGTTAAACGGGAGATGGTAACACTTTTTCTGAATAAATTCTGACACAGAGAACATTTAACTCACATGACTGATCAGCTGTTTCCGCTCTGACATGAAAGAACAATTATTAATTGTCCAATTGAATCAGACTTTGAAAAAGACACATTTTCTTTTGTGGGTGGCCAAAGTTGTCCGATCAGCAACTTCTTTTTTGTTGTTGTTTTTCTCTCTACTTCTTCTACTGTTTTCTGACTAATCTCATTTTTCCAGAGTTACCAGACTAACTGAATTTCCCTTCGGGGATAAATAAAATAATTTTAATTTTGATTGATTTGATTTGACAGTTTAGCCTACAGCAATACATTACACTGCCATCTTCTGACCAGATTACATTAATGCACCTTTGTTTATTTGCTCTGAACCAGTTGATGGAAACGTCCCTAATTCACATTTACTTTAATGCAACATTTCCAAATTTCGCTTTAAAATTAATTTAGACTTTAATGGAAACACGGCTAAAGACGTGTGTTTAATTGAATAAGCAGAGTCTATATTTTTAGAAGGTAAAAATACAGGTAAACCTTTTTTTTTTTTTTTTTTACCTGAAAAACCTTTAAACATGCTATTTGGCAAGTAAAGGATGAAAAAGCTGATGAAATAGTTGTTGTTTTTTTCCCTCTAAAACAGAAATAAGGTTACAGAAATCTACATGAACAGGAACTTTTTTTTGCAGAATTCAACCAAAAATAGTCAAATTAACTTTAAAACGTTGCAAATCAGATGCGTGATGAGAGGAGGCGGGGCTATGTGGGCACTGCAGTGATGTTGGAGAAAAGAGATGATACTGCGGAAAAATATTGTTGAAATCATTTTAAATATGTCAAGAAATGATTCATTAAATAAGAATATTAACTTGTTCTTCTTTTCTCTTTAGCTCTCATGTCAGCTCCAGTTTGAGAACGACAAGATTTTCAAGAGAGAGTTCCACTTCTGGGGCGTGAGTACCGGCTAAATACCATAACTCATAACTCGGTGCCTTGCCGTGTCTCTTTACTGTCAATTAATACAGTATGTTGCTATGTGTGAGTCTGAGTGTGAGTCTGAGTGTGTGTTTGTGTGCGTACGTGTCTATGTGCGTGTGTGTACATGTATGTGTATGTCTACGTGCAGATGTGTATTTGGGGATGGGAGGGGTGGGTTTGTCATTTTTATTGTTTCTTCAAAAAAAAAGTGTGTTAAATATGTTACATTTCTATTTATGAAAAGCACTATATAAATAAAGTTTGATTGAACTAAATTACACAATTTTTTTTTTATTTTTTTTTACGCGTGAGCCATTATCTGACATATTCAGCCTCTTACAGAAGACTTTTGTTTGGTTTCTCTTCCGTTCCAGGTGGTTAATGTGAAGCAGAGTTCGGTCAACATGGTCCCGTCTAAAGTGGAGATCACTCTCCGTAAGGCGGACCAGGTGGCCTGGGGCAAACTGGAGGACCCCAACTACAAACCGGAGCCGGAGCCCGTGGAGGACTCCGTCAGCGAACCAACACAGACTTACAACCCCGACCACGACATCGCAGACGATGACATCAGCGACTCGGACGAGGAGTGGGCCTACGACACGCCGGCTAACAAGAAACCAGGGGACAAGGAGACGGACGAGCAGAAGAAGAAAGAGGAAGAAAACTTAAAGACGAAGGAGGTGGAGGAGGAGATGAAGAAGGCGATGGAGGAGAGGAAGAGGGAGGAGGAGGAGAGGAAGAGGAGGCAGGAGGAGGAAGAAGGCTACGAAGACATGCCGGACCTCGAGTAGCTCCACTAAGATTTGGTCTCATTTAGCAACAACGATGCAAAATATTTTGTAATGAGGAGAATTAAATGTTTAATACTGAAATAATTTGATTCCAACTCTGTTATAGGAACCTGTACATATCAAACAAAACAACTAGAATAAACTGGATGAACTTACAAAGAAGAAATAAAGATTTGTTTGTTTCAAAATGCCTGTTTTTTGTTTTGTTTTTGTTTTTTTTGTTTTTTGTGCCTGTAGAGAAATCTACAAAGAAGAATGCTTGAAGAATGTTTTCAATTTCAATTCCACAGTTAGCTGTTTTCAATTATGTCAGAATGTAAATGCTGCAATGAAAACTGTATCTTTCTACAGTTAGTTAGTAGTCAACAACATTAGCAGATTCTTGTTATTGTGTTGTACAGTTTGAAGCAGCAGTGTATCCAAATGCAACCAATAGATGGTGAAATAATTGAAATGGGCCACAGATGAGTTTTACGTTTTGGACATCCTATGCTGCTTTTCTGAAAGATTATACCATAACATGCATCAACAGACTCTAATAAGGCAGATTTATGAATTTGAAGCATTTTAAGATTTTCAGAAATAAAGAGTCAAAGATAGCATGGTGTTTTTTTGTCCAATTTTTCGTCATCCCATAATATGGTGTTTTACTGTCATTTATGGACAAACTATGTTTTAATACATACACATATTATATTTTAATACAGACTACAATACATATATATTTTTAGTATTTCAAGACATTTTAAAATTTGACCATTTTTGACAAAAATCGACATACTATAGAATGACATTTTTCAAATTTGAGACATCCCTTAATGTGTTCTTCTGTCATTTCTGCTCATATTTTGCTCTAATACGTATTTACAGACTATAATGGGGTCATTTCAAGCATTTTTAGGCATTTTAAAATTTGACCAATTTTGACAAAAATCGACATGCTATAGTATGACTTTTTAGTTTTTCTTCAAATTTTGAACATCCCTTAATATGATGTTTTTCTGTAATTTCTGGTCATATTATGCTCTATTATGTATCAACAGACTATAATGGGGTAATTTCAAGCATTTATAGGCATTTTAAAATTTGACCAATTTTTACAAAAATCGACATGCTATAGTATGACTTTTTCTAAATTTGGGACATCCCATAATATGGTGTTTTTCTGTAATTTCTGGCAATACTATGGTCTAAAATGTATAAACAGATATGGTGTTTTTCTGTCATTTTTGGAAATATTATACCACAAGATGCACCAATAGATTCCAATAAGGTAGTTTTATTAACTTGGGGCATTTTAAAATGTTATAAACTTTTTATGAAAATACATTTTCATGCTATAATGGCGTTTTTAAAAAATATATCTATTTTGACATTTGATTATATGGAGTTTTTCCGTCATTTTTGGAAAAACTACACCATAATATGCATCAAGAGATTCTAATAAGGCAATTTTATGCATTTGGGTCATTTTAAAACTTTACGACTTTCTTCCCTTAAAAAAAGGTCATACTATAGTTTGCCGTTTTTTTAATTTTTGGTTTCCTTTTCATGAAGCTTGAGTCACTCTTCTAAAAGTGAGGATTTGGTCTAATTTGCATCAGTGAGGCAAAAAAACAAACAAAAAACAACAACTTCAATAAAAGGAATTTCTGTAATTAATCAAATTAAATGTTTATTTCTTTGTTGGTACAATCCTAATGTAATGTGATACTTTATGTATGTTTGATGTATGTTTTTCTCCTGGATGAAAATAAAGATTTTTCTTTTTTTTCAAATTTCTGTCTTTTTAATCTCCATGTCACAACACACACACACACACACAAAATCAATGCCATAAATATTTTTTTTTTAGATTAATCATCCATTTAAAAGGCTAATGTGTCATTTGAGCATCTGCTGGTGTTACAGGCTGTTCGCCTTTAGCTCATGAGTCATGCTGTAATTCTATATCCACGCATGGTTTTCATTAATATAAGCCTATTGTTTATCTGCAAACACATCCTACACGGTATTAGTCACTCACCAGCTTTACTACAGGCAAAGACAGATTGATAGAGGATAGTGTGTTATGTAACAAGCATTGTTAAGTCCTACACGAAAACCAAAGATTGAGATTTTAGTTTTAATACCTCAGTAAATGTGTTTAAAACTGACAAACAGTGGTGAAATGTAATTAAGTATAAACTACGGTAGTTTAGTATAATTTAGAAACTGTACTTGAGTTTTTCCATTTTAAGGGAAAAGCATGAATCTCCAGATGTGTCGATTCTAAATGTTTATGATAAACAGAAGGATGAGTCTTCACTTCTAAACCTAAACAAACTATTTAGAAATCCTCTTGGATCAGCTGAAATATGATGATTGCTGTAGAATAAAATATCCAACAGTATATAAATGAGTTGAAATTAGCAAATTAAAGTTCTACAAAAAAGGATGAGTTAAATGCAGAGGTTGAATTAATGTGGGATTAATAAAGGATACGTCTTATATCTTACAGCAGTGAAATGCAGCATAAACACGAAGGCAGCAGTAATATTAATTCAGAAACATGTCTTTAGGACACATAGGGAACTTTTTACTGCATAATGAATACGTTTAATTTTGATGGGGAAAAATCTTGCTTATTTTTAGTTTTTCAAATTTTGACTATACTATAATATGGTGTTTTTTAAATATATTTTTTTGGACACAAAGTGCCATTCTAAGTTGTTTTTAGGCATTTTTGAACTACTACACTATAACCATTTTTTAAAAACTTTTTTGACATACTATACTATGACCATACTCAATGTTCCCTTTAATACTTTTTCCACCACTGCCGCTGCTGCACTGTTTTCAGAAGAAGTATTCTCGAGACTAACTAAGTGAATAAATCTTTTAAATGTCTTATTCTGTTGTGAAATTACTCCACTCCAAGTAAAAGTCTTGCATTCAAAACTTACATAATCACTCAAATTGTTATATATACATAAATATAAATATATTCAAATGAATGTATGAGGGGTGGATGTTATAAAAAGTAATGGAAAACAGTGATCCATAAATATACTGAGTTTTTGTATAAATGATTATTTTATGGGCATTGAAAAAAAATTAGATTCTATAATGAAATAAAACTTTAAATATAAAACTATTACTCATCAATTAAATGTATTATTAAATGTATTTTAAAATGAACTATAAATATATGGGCATTAAATGAAATGTAACCTTTAATATAAAACTATTACTCATCAATTAAATGTATTATTAAATGTATTTTAAAATGAACTATAAATATATGGGCATTAAATGAAATGTAACCTTTAATATAAAACTATTACTTATTGATTAAATGTATTATTGAATGTATTTTAAAAATAAATTATACACACATGGTAATTAAATACAATTAAACCTTTAATATAAAACTATTACTTATCAGCCAAATGTGTCTTAAAATAAACTATTCACTTATGGGCATTAAATGCAATGTAACTTTTAATATTAAACAATTACTCATCCATAAAATGTATTCAAGTTCAAAATCATAGCATCATTTAAATAGATATATTTCAATAAGAACTTGTTTTTTCTGTGCACATTTCAGTTAGTTATTGCCAGAAAACATTTGAGCTGCACATAAATAAAGATGACATAATCTTTTCCTTTTATACGTACTCTAGCTGTATTTTATCTGCATATTATCCTAAAGTCTTTAATGACGCAACATAAAAATCTAACTGGCGTTAACCCCTACAAAAACCAAAGTGGGAACAAAAAAATCAGCACTTCCAGAAAAACATTGACTAAAGGATAATTATATGTTTACAACCTACAAATATTTGCCCTGTGTCCTATTTACCTTGCCTCAGGGGTAATTTTGTTGTGACCGTACCTTTAAGAGTTAACTAGATTTTCTCAGTGTGCAATAATCATTATCTACAACATCAATTTGTTAAAGACAAAGAAGAGAAAGAACGAGTCGAAGCGGAACAATCCTCCTGCAGCAGTCTCTCTCAGCTGCAGAGCCAGAGGGGATGTTAACCCCTTAGCGTCCAGTCTGCAAATTGCTAACAGGCTAACAGTTAGCTCTGTAGCAGTACAGTGTGTATCTGCTAAAAACTCTGTGGCACTAAAAACTGTTCCTATTGTTTGTTTAAAAGTAGTGCAATAAAAAGGACACCAGCTTCACACTTCAATAATTCATTTAATCTCCAAAGGGTTGCGCTGACTTTGTCTTTGTTACACACTGCACACAATAACACAATAAAACACCTCGCAACGTACAAGGTCGTGCAACATCTAGTCTGGCTTCCAGCATTGCGCACACAGTCTCATTATATCAATATATAAGCTGTTCGGATCGGGGAGTGCGTTCACAAATGTTGTCTATGGAATACTGTTGCACAAACATGGTGGGGTGTTTGTATTATGTGGGTTCCATGTAACTCCTTGGAAGAGTTTCAGTCAAAAATGACATTTTTGCTGTATGAAACAAATGACACTCGTAAAAATGTAAAACAAAATAATTATGCTTTTAAAGCAAACCATGAAACATTGGTTGTTGTTTTTTTTATCCCAAAAATGGCTCCCACATCTTCTTTTTCGGCACAACAAATGCTAAATAAAGCATAAAGTAGACTTTCTCAGTAGATGTTACAATTTCAAAATCAAACACAAAATGTTCACCCAAATGTTGGCTGAATATGACATCTCTTTTTTTGTGTGTAAACGAATCATCAGTAGTCTGACACAACACTGGAAAATTCAAATAGCTTTGGCTTAAAGTTAGAATAACCTTAATATTGGTTGCATTTTTTGAATACTACTTCAATACCAATTGGTGTAACATTGGAAAGACGATTCAATGACAATGCTGTGAAATGACACATAATCACATAAGAACAATGGGGTTAAAATGGGAGATCTCAAGCTGCTGTGAGTGTAATTGTACAACCACTGATGTAATAAACATTTTTTTTAATACATCTCTATATAGTCATCATTCTTTTATGTTTGGTTAGATATATTACATTTTATCAACACACTTTTGTCCGTATACATTTATCATAAATAAAAGTTTTTTTGTCATCAAATCAATTTAAAAAAAACACTCAAAATCTTAAACACACGCACGCACACATGCACACAAATGTCTTTTTCCCCCCGTTAAGTTTGCTTCTTTGTAAAGTGCAAGGCAAGATACAGTAAACTTTGAAATGTACGACATACAACAACTTTCGCATCTGAAGCTCACGCACTCTCACACGCACACCTTGTATGTCTCATAACCCACTGAACTCAGTACAAACTTGGCACAACATCACTAAAGCCTCTAAGGTGTAGAGCGTATAGCTGGCACACAATGGATACAGTAGCACAATCCTACCAGAGCTGAACATCTACAACGCCTCACAGTAACCCTATCAAGAGTTAGTTTGGGTTAGTTCGATAAAAACGTGTTAAAAACTAAAAAACTCAAGAACTAACCCTTTTTACGTGAATGGGAAAAAAAACGCAGAAATAATCCTTTACAGCCTTTTTACAGGATGTAAAATCCAACTTAAAGCACGAAAAACTTCTTGATCACACGTGAGTCAAAGTGTCTTTTTTGTGTCCCTTTTTTTGTAGTTTAATAGTAGTGGAGTTCCATCACAGTAAATCAACTTCAGAAAAACTTTTCTTTAGTTTACATGATTCGGTTAACTCCACCAATGGGACATTTAATGAGTAGTTGACTCACGTTTAATCTTGACAAGTATTTCTTTATTACATCCTGGCAACTAAAACTTACTAGCAATACTCTGACATTTTAAGAAATATGCATTATTTTGTCTCATAAAGCGTTAGTGAAAAACGAATTAATCTCTGTTCAGTCAGTAGGGAGTTAGCTTGTTCTTTAGCCTAGCATATGACAAACACTAAAAGCCGGGGGAACAGCTAGCTTAATGCTATCAAAGGTCCATTTGTCGCATTGCCTATATATCACACTTTTAGTAAAACAAATTATTTTTAACAAGCATTTGACTGATCCTTAGTCTTAGCTAGCTAGTTAGCAAGCATTTTGCTAACATTAGCTACCTATAGAGTGTCATTGTAATACCAACCACAAAAAATGTGGTTTTCTTTTCAACATAGATGAGGCTGGCACATAGCATAGTATGCATCACTGGGTGCATTATAGAGAGCAAACGAATTGATGTATTTTTTTGTAGGCCAACCTGGAAGTTAGCATTTTAATGGGGTCTATTAAGAATTTGTCTATGGGATTTTTGCATTGGATCATTTTGGCTCATTGCAGAAAATAAACTCTGTGGCAAACACGTTTCTGATGCTTACACGTTCTGTTCAGCAGGATAAACTTCACCGATGAACACCACTTTTATGATGTTTGAACCATTAATGCAGCCGACAGAAGTAAAAAGCTAACGTTATGCTATCGCGGTCTACTCCACAGTCGCATGACTTCTACGTCACTACTGTTAGCTTCAGACGCTCTCCGACAAGCTAATCAGCGTTTTTGACTAGCTTACAATTCTGTAGCCTAATAAATTCTTCATTAACATAATATACAATCTACAATAGTTTTCAAAAGCTCCCGTTCGTGTCCGGCATGATGATGTTTAATGTCGTACGTTAATAGCGTACGCTTTACTAGCTAAAAGTTACAAGCAAAGATGTTAGATTTCAATACCTTTCAATACTTAACTTATTTATAAACTAGATTTTGGGAAATGTTGAAATTAGTATTTTCCTTTTGATGACCTTCTTGCAAGGTTTTTTTTTTTTTTGTCTAAGCTTAGTTCATTTGGGAGCTTACCCTTTTTATCTTTTTACTGGTTGCACAGAGATGAAAAAGTCTTCTTGTCTATCTTTTGGTAGTAGCGCAAAAAAAAAGCAAATTTCTCAAAATGTCTGACCATTTCTTTAAAGAATATTACCGTAAATAACCAGGGTAGAAGTTGCCTCTAGAACTCGTAAACACCAATAGTTTAGCTGTTTCTACACAGAAGCACATGAATCCAGAATCTTATGCTGTTTTTCATTTTCTACCCTGTGGGTGTAAATCAATACACTCTCTTTAAGTCTGGACATCACAGTAAAGTATTGGCATTATTACGGCTTTTTTTTGTTTTGTTAAATAAGTGTTCTCTCGCAACAAATCCTACACCATCTGGTGCAGGTTAAAAACAAAAAATAAATTCACAAATGCTTCTGGTCAGAATAAAAAAAAAAGCTAAAACTCACTATTTTGAGGCAACTTCAGCCCAACACTGTGAGGCGAAGGAAGGCTAAGTATGCATGCAGGGACACACAGAACAGCATTAATTGGCTTTGATTATATGCACAGTGGCTAAGGAGTTTGTCAAAGGGGGAAGCAGCAAAGCCAGGACAGCTTCACAGATTACAATTGGGAAAATAAGATATACAAAAAAATAGATAATATTTGTAATAATAATAATAATAATATTAATAATAACAATAATAATAATAGCTTTTAACCACAGACAAGGCAAAAATCAAATATCCACTGACTCATATTCTTATATTACGTATACAATCAGCAGTATGGCAAAGTAGGAGTAATATACTAAGTAGCTGTAATGTTTTGTTAATGTGTCCTTGATGCTTCCTCCTTCTGTAAACACCTTCACCATACACTGCCAAAAATATCAGACTAAGTGAGTCATTTCATCTGGTACCGTACCTCTAAATGGTTCTTAAAACTCCCACGAGTCACACTATACACCTTGGCAATAACGGAGTGACGTACCACACTTCGGATCTTTTCACAAGGCTGAATTCCAGATGAAATGACTCATCATAAAGCATCGCCTCGGATCACACGAGTCAGACAACAGCCTATTAAGAACCACTTTAGAACCACAACAGTAGAACCTTTGTGAAACCTTATATGATTTATCATTTAACATTATTCACAGGTTAATAACAAGTCCACACAAAGTACATTCCTCAGTATATTTTTTGCAACATTTAAGATATTTCCCCAGTTCAGTAGACGATAAGGTTGAGATGTTTCAGTTTGTTCAGTTTGTTGTTGCAGTTTGAGTTCTCATGGCAGTAGCAACAAGAAATAAATACTCCTCGCAAGTCTCGAGAAAAATCAAAGGCTGTTCGTAAAGTTAAGAAATAAAGCGATTAAAGTTAAAGAGAAAAGAATCAATAGAGTGTAACAACTTATGATAGATATAAAATAAGATGGCTGCACTCGACATGCAAGGAGAGCACCAAGTTAACACATTTCTTTGTCCGAAAAAAAATAAAATCAAAACTAAAAAGTCTGTGAGAACACTTTTGTTCCACTTCCCTTCCCTTGTCCTTTTGTTTGATTCGCTGCTGGCCACGGCGACTTCCAAACTCAAGCAGGTAAACAGAACCAGAAGCCAATGGTGAAGCGATGCAATGCAATGCAAAGCCAGGCCCCTTCAAAATAAGAGAAAAAAAAGAAGAAGAAATAGAAGAAACAAAAACTCCTTCCTGCAAAATGGAGGGTAAAGAAGCAGGGAGGAAATAGCATAAAAGGTGGGAAGATGGTTTTCCTTTCCTTCCTCACGCCTCTGTCAGGCCACTGGGTATCGCGGTTAGAGGGGAGGAGGACAGGAGGGGTGCTCCTCACCCCGGGGTTGTCACGGCAATGGGAGGGGCAGTATTAAGCACCTCATACACACTTCAGTTGCCCGAGGAATCCGCCTCACACGCCCCACCTTTGATATCCCAATTTCCTGCAGGAGAGGGACAGAAATGAAATGAAATGTAAACATTGTGCACCTCTATGGAGCCTCCGAAGTGACGTAAAAAAAAAAAAAAATCTAAATCTTGACTTTGAAAGTCGACATCTCGACTTTAAAACTTGAGATCTCTCTACGTACGTACGAGATAAACTTTGAGGATTCATTAGGCTGTTTTGAGGGAAGTGCCTGACGCACGATACAAAGGGAATGGAAGTTCAGCAAAATGCAGCATAAACAAAATGTTTTACCTTATTAGTTAACTGCAAAAGTCTGAAAAAAATGATGGGACTGTGCATAGGTGCCGACTTGGGGGCCGCTGTATATATAAAATCTATGTTCCATTATGTTAATTTACAGATTTTAACTTTCATGTTATGGTAATTATTTGCGTCATTTGCACTTAATGTAGACAAACAAGAAAAAACCCTGTATAGTAAATTTTAGTTATAGATATCAAATTTTAATGATATATTTGGAGTTTTTAACCAGTTTGTTTACAGAACTCCACTGTTTTTTCAATAAAAACAATATATATATTTCTATTAAATAAACTTCAAGGAGTACTTTATTATTATTATAATTATTAGGCCCTTTGTTGGATCAATGATTGGCAGCAAAATTGATTTTTATGCATCATTATTTTTTCTGGAAAATAGCTTTTACTCACTTTGCCGTGAGCTTTTAAATATGAAAAGAGTGAAAACGGAGAAAGATTTCAAAGGAGTTTTCTTCCTTCTTTCTCTGAAATGGCAGCATTTTAGCCAGAGGAGAGACTTTAACCCACTTTTATCAGCTCTGTTACAAAATGCATCAACACATCTTCAAGAAAAACCCTGTAAAATGATACAGTAAATAATATTTTCTTGTTCTTTCCAGACACATTGAGGGCCTGAAGCTTTGAATCAGAGCTCTGTCCTGGTTCCTTACCTGAGAGAGAGCTGTTGGACTTCTGCTTGTGGAGCTTCTCTCTCTCCTTCTTCACCTTAGGAATGATCTTCAGCTTCATACTGCTGCTGCTCTTACTGCTGCCTCTCACCGAGTCCTAACAGAAAAGACACGTAGTCACGCATTGGTTGCATGGAAACAAACGCTACAAAGGATATTCTCCTGATGGTCCAACAGGGCAGATGGGCCGAGTTAGAAGTGAGCAACAGCAGCGTCACTGTGGCCGGTTTGTTGGACAGAATGTGACAATGCTATAGTTTCTCTTTCTCCGTCTCACACTCGTCCAAAACACAGATTGCAGCCCTTGCTCACCTCCTCGGAGCACTGCATGAGCGGACAGATCCAGTGGATGTCGTCCAGCTTGTGGAGCTCGGCGCTGAGGCTGTTCAGGGTCGACTGGAGCTCCTCTTCCTCCGGAGACTCCGACTGCAGACAGGAGAAAATATACCAGCTTATTTCTGAACTGCCATTTCTCACCAGAAGGTGATATGTGATCATGGGGACCTTTCTGCCTTGTAGTGGCTTTATCTTTTTGTTGTGATTATAGTAGAAATAATATTTTTAGCTTTAAGGATCTTTTGTGAAAAGACTGTACTTGAGGAAAGTACAATAGCTTCCTCCATCTGTAAATCTAAAAAAAAAAAAGCAAAATGCCAACATCTGCTCCGTTCCTTCACCATCTGAAGACGACGTACATATTGACAAGCTTATGCAAATTCACATATTGCAAACAGTAAACATCTGCTTGCCTACAATCCTGTCGACAAACTCATGGTAATTTGCATATTATGCTAATAAACGCTGCTTTATTTATCCGTCTAAACATCCGTTTCATTTGATCTTATCCCTCTCGGCGCAAGAAAGTTTAGGGAAGCAAATAACTACGTGAAGTTCATCATTCAACGTCTCAGAAGTACATAAGATAAAATCAGAGAAAGTGCTGAGTCTGAAAAAGGTTATACTCATTTTGAAAGCAGAGCAGATACATAAAGAGAAACGAGATGAAACTGAAAGTATTTTTTGTCATGTCATGGTTTGCTTTAGTGACATCATTGTGTTTGCTCTGCTGCACAAAAGATTATTGTGAGTGACGGTAAATAAAGCTACAGCAAACAACAACTAAGCAAAAGACAATAAATACGCAGCAGAACCTGAAATGTGAGACGTGAATGGCTCCAGCAGAGACAAACAGACAGTGAGAGGGGAAGAGAATAGGCGAGGGAGACAAAGACAACAAAGAGAAGAGACGTGGATGAAATAGAAGAGCTGTACCAGTAGTTTTCCATCCAGCAGCATCCTGGTCTCCGCCTGCAGAACTTTACTGCTGTTGACGATTTCCACCGCCGTGCTGCGACTTAGACACTGAAAACACAAATTATATACTCCATCAGTCAGCATTAAAGCAAAAGATATCCAATAAGAAATGTGCAATATTTGGCTTGCAGCTTTGGATACAGGTGATTTATATTTACGAGTAAGCAAATCACTGAAATACTGTATGTTTCTATGCACTTTGATGCATTATTTAACTACAACAGGTAAAACCTTCAGATGGAGCAGTTTCCCAAAAAATAAAAAAATGCAACCTGCGATTCAGGACTTTATTTTATATAGAGTCTTAATACATATTACTTAAAATAAATATACATGTATATATTCTTATTCTTTATATTAACATATGTATTATTTCAATAGTAGATTTACTTAATTATCATTTGTAGCAGTTTCTTCTTTCTTCAAACAAAATATCACAATGTAATATATTCTTTTTAAAAAAAAATCTGTTTATTTGTCCTATTTTTTCCCCTACTGCTTTTGGATTTTGCAAAATGTACAGTTAAAATA
Source organism: Centropristis striata (assembly GCF_030273125.1). Lineage (NCBI taxonomy): Eukaryota > Metazoa > Chordata > Actinopteri > Perciformes > Serranidae > Centropristis > Centropristis striata. Next base: position 15,942,042 of record NC_081533.1, read on the forward strand.
AAAAATACATAAATCAATTAAATAATATAGAAAAATAAATATAAAGAAGAATAAATAAAGTTATAATCATTTCTTTAAAAATGTGGAAATGTGAAGATAAAAACGTAAAAGAATAAATTAATTAATTAATTAAAAAGGGGAATATAAAGACAAAAAAAAGAATAAATTAATGTGGCACTGTAAAGACCAATCACAAAATATAGATTCATAATTCTAAGCATTTTTGAATATTTTGTTAATCTATTTCTGTATTAATTTATAAATAAAAATTGTATACATTTAAAAACAAAACACTACTTTTCTGTATAAAACACATTATAATTTTTTAATGAAATATTAAAAATAATATTTTATTGTTTAAAATAATATAAATATATATGTATGTATTCTTATAATAACATATATTACATTTTTGTATTATTTCAATAGTAGATTTACTTAATTATCGTTTGTAGCATTTTTTTCCTTAAAAAAAAAAGTCACAATGTAATATATTCATTTTTTTAATCAGTTTATTTTCTCTTATTTTTCCCCTTCTGCTTTTGGATTTTTCAGAATGTACAGTTAAAATAAAAAAGACATAAATAAATTAAATAATAATAAAAAAAAGTTTGAAAGAACATTACAGTCTTCAATAGCTGATTAATATTAGTACGTTTTAGAGAAATTAATAATTAAAAAAACAAGTAATTAAAATTCAGCTCATTATTTTAGCTATGTGCATATTTTGACAAATACAAACTAATGCTTATTTAATTCCAGCAGTATTTATTTTTCCACAATCTGCTTTTATTTCACAGTTACTTTATAATGTCGCTTCTCATCATTAAGTCTGTAGAGTCTTGAAGAAGTCATGATTTGGAGCTTTTGGAGACTCCAGAGGGTTAAGACAAACCAGTTGGTTGTTTGATTATTCCGACCAAAGCAGCAGCTAACTGTTTGCTTTGTTATAATTAACTCATTATGCGGTTTTTATTTAATCTTGATCTCTCATAAGGGAAAGGGGGGAAGCCTGCTGTGCCCTTGAAGTGACGTCACTGATGCATTTCAGGTTAACAGGCTGTAGAATTAACTCTATGGAGTCTTATAGGGCTATTTTGTCCATTTTTGAATCCTTTTCATGTCTTTTCATGTCATTTTGTGTCTTTTTTGGTCATTTTGTGTCTTTTGTTGTGTCTTTTTTAGTTATTTTGTCCCTCTTTTTGGTCATTTTGTGTCTTTTTTTGGTCATTTTGTGTCTTTTTTCGGTCATTTTGTGTCTTTTTTCCTCCGTAATTTTGTGTCTTTTTTGTCATTTTTGTGACTTTTTTTAACTTTTTTTTAGTCATTTTGTGTCTTTTTTAGTCATTTTGTGTCTTTTTCAGTCCTTTAGTCCAACATAAAATGTGATTTTGAATCTTTTTTTTTTTTCTTCTTTTATAATTAACTCATAATGTGGTTTTTATTAAATCTTGATCTCTCATAAAGGAAAGGGGGGAAGCCTGCTGTGCCCTTGAAGTGACGTCACTGATGCATTTCAGGTTAACAGGCTGCAGAATTAACAGCACGAGACCCGGGCTTAATGCTGAAAATCTGAATGCGTTAGTCAGTCAAATCAACCATCTGTCCGTCCGTCTGCCTCCCTCCTGCTCCGTGTCTTACCTCGGGGCTGGACAGTTTGGCCTCTGTGAGCACCAGGGCGGTGGCGTTGACGGCGTGGGCCAACTCCTGCTCCACCAGCTTGTGGGTCTTGGCCGCTTCACGGATCCTACGGGTGGGACGAGGGAGGAAATCATAGACTTGAAAGAGCTGTAATTATTATTTCAACAAGCTGCAATTATGGTGATTACTCCAACAAGTTGTCTCGGCCTGTTGATGGGACAAAATCCTGGTTTCTTTCACTGTCTCTCATATATTTTCCCTGCTAAAGTTTCTTTTGGGAAGGGAGGATCGTCTAAATACAGAAAGCGTCGAAGGCTGTGCAGACTGTGAAGCCCCTTGAGGATAATTTGTGGTTGCTGATGTTGGGCGGACCAAATCTCAAATAGTTTGTCTGGAACAAACTCTGCTATGTGCAATAATCACAAACATTTAACATGATTACTCATTGACTTTGGACACATCACACATATTTATTTAGCCATTGAAAAAATGTCATCTTAACAGCATATTTTTTTAAACTTTAAATAAAATACACCCTGCGGCTGTGGCTGAGTTGGTAGAGTTGGTTGGCCCCCCAACCGAAGGGTTGGTGGTTTGATCCCTGACCATGGCAGCCTACATGTCGAAGTATCCTTGAGCAAGATACTGAACCCCAAATTGCTCCCGATGCTGCGTTCATCGGTGTATGAATGAATTCCCAATGGTGGCAGGTGGCACCGTTTAGGGTAGCCTCTGCCACCAGTATGAATGTCTGTGTGAACGGGTGAATGAGCGCAGTCTGTAGTGTAAAGCACTTTGAGTGGTCGCAAAGCAACTAGAAAATCACTATATAAGTGCAGGTCCATTTACCATTTACCCAAATGCCCATAAAATCGGAAAAATTTTGTTTTCAGAAACAATCCTCTGTTAATTGTGGTTTCATTTTCATTGTGATATGTTTGGAAGAGGTTGATTAATAAAGGTTTTAGAAGATATGCACTTTATCTGTCAAGAATAAATCACATTGTCACAGTTATTTCAGGGAAAGAGGTACAAAATATTTGATTCCAACTTTATAGGCCAACATGTAGAATTTAACAAAAATGTTTTTAAAAAACAGTTTTGTTTTTTTTTTGTTGAAAAATACGTAAAAAAAAAAAAAGACGTAAACCCCCCCCCCCCCACCAAAAACAAATAGTATGGATTTATGGACACAACAAAAGGAGAGCATCCCGGAAAAAAACATGTAAAAAAATATTATAATTTTCAGGGCTGCAATGATTAGTTGAATAACTGATTAGCTGACCAACAGAAAAAACAACTATTTAGATAACAAATAAATCATATTAAAAAATGTATTAAAAAGTAAGTATTCATGCAAAAATGGCAGAAAATATTGTTTTAACCTATCAAACATGAAAATTTCCTGCTTTATATTATATTAAACTCAATACATTTGGGTGTTTGGATTTTAAACTTGGCCAAGACTTTGACCACTGAATCCCAAAACCTCATTTAATAAAACATTTAATTAATAATATCTCTTTCTCACTTCATTTGATGAAAGCCAGTTCATCAGTCTCCTCCAAACATCTCCACTTTGAATCTCAAATTGTTGTTTTCTTATTCTAAACTTTGTACTGATAGATTTCAGTACAAAGCAGTAGGTGGAAAGTGCACAGCATCTCTCCACTGTTTCCCAGCTTCTCAGATTAGTCTACAAATGTAATTAAAATTTTTATCATCCTGAAAAGGGAATTTATTTCTGCTAACATGATGGAGAAGTTGATGATAAAGCAGACGTACTGAGAGGTGCTGAGAAGACCTCAGAGGGACGCCGGTGGTTTATAAGAGCAAAAGAAAGGAAACGGCTCAGCAGAGCAGCAGAGGAAAACGTAGCAAATAAGCGAGCTAATTGCAGTGGGATGAACCAATCCCAAAATGTAGAGCAGAATTCCCCCTTGACCTCTTTACTGAATCTTCTTAACACAGAAATTAAGAGATCATCAAACAGGAACGGTGCTGATAAGCTTGCTTTTATGTACTGTATGTGTATTCTGTAAAACGTTTGTTTATTTGAAATTTGCACAAGAAACATCCGCCTCTGTGTGTTCCGTACTTGTATGTATAACAGGGTTTGTACACTTTTTCAGTGGTCAAATTCAAGCACTTTTCAAGGTCCATTTTCAAGCTTTTCCAGTACCTTTCAACGGTTATAAATGACATGTTTTAGATGAGTTCTTCGATACTAAAAGGGGTAATTTCACTTCACCAAACCACCAGCAATGGTATTACACTTTTAACAACTAAAAGTAGTTTGCTAATCTCATAAAACATACTGGTATGGGAATCTAGGGGCTAGAACAAAAGTAAGCTCACAAAAATCATCAAGCGGCAGCTGGTGGAACTAAACACGATCCAAACTAGGAGGAAAGAAACACAAATACTTCAGGAGCCCTCACATCCACTAGGAATTAGAAAAACTCCCTTCAGGAAGAAGATACAGGGTAGAGCAACAAGAAACATCTCAGAAACAAGAAGACGCAGGTGGAGCGCTCTTCATTTCAGATAGGCTATTCAGTTTATACATTTTTTTCCATTGAAAATGTGGTTATCTATAGTCAGATTGCAAGAGAAATACAGTAAGAATTTCAAGCATTTACAAGCACTTCATCCAAAATCCAAGCACTTTTCAAAATCTTGAAATTCCACATTAAAATTCAAGCATTTTCTTTTTTTTTTTTTTTAACTTTCTTTTTATTGAACACTTTAACAAACATTTTGCATACATCTGGTTTACATAAATCAAACCCCTCCAATAATACATCTTCAGATTACACTTGCCGTCCTTCATCTTGGATCAGATATAAATTAACTCTACATTTTTATTCACTCCAATAAAATTGTGCAACTGAAATAGTAGTCATCCAATGTCATCCAAAAATGATGACTAATCAAACAGCATTTTGTTCCAGTGTAGCAAAATTTTAGAAATAAAATTAACAGAAAAAAAACAACAATAAAAAACATAACTTTTCAACTTCTGTAGCTATGAACCAGGGTACTTTTCCTTCTAATGATGGTCATCTCAGATAAAGTCAGATCTAATTGATTTTATGTACTCTACCCAATTTTTCCATATTCTTTTAAATCTGTCCTCCTCCAGTCTCACGGAGAAAGTTAATTTTTCCATCACATAAATATTATGTATAACCTCAACCCAGTCCTCAATCTTAGGTTCCTCCTTTTTCATCCACTTTCTGGTAATTGCTTTTTTGCTTGCAATCAACATTATTTTATACATGTGTTTGTCTCCTGATCTAGTAAAGTCAATGTCTGATTTCCCCAAATATAAAACCTCAAAAGTAGGTGGAAGGTCTACCCTCAGTATTTTGTCCATACATTTCTTAAGCTCCTGCCAGTAGCTGCGAATGGAGGGACAGCTCCAGAACACATGAAAATGATCAGCTTTAACAGCTCCACATAGTCTCCAACACTTTGTCTCATGATATTTTGTCTGTGCTGGTGTTCTAAAGAATCTTGCGATGTTCTTCCACCCGTGTTCTCTCCACGATAAGGAGCATGTTGTTCTCCACTGCTGTTCATTTATCTCTTCCCAATCATCCACAGATATAACAATATTTGCCTCCCTCTCCCATCTCTGTTTTATATACACAGTATCATTTTCTTTAAGGTCTTCTATCCCTTTGTATAATTTTGAAATTAATTTTTCCCTCGGTCTTGATTCATATGCTGAAGTAAACATCTCAATGACTGCAAACCCCTTCCCCTCCATTGATCCCCTTAGTGTTTGCTCTAAATAATGCCTTAGTTGCAAATACCTGTATAGATCTTGATTTGTCAGATTAAATTGATCTTTTATCTCTTGAAAGCTTTTAATCTTCTTCTTTCTTAAAAGCTCCCAGAATATCGTAGGTCCCCTTTCCCACTTACAAAAACTCTTATCTGTTCTATTAGGCGCAAATTCAGAATCATACCCAATCCATCTTAACAGTCTACTTTGTGTTCTCAAATTATTTCTCATGATAAATTCAAACCAAATATTTAATGAAATCTCCAACCATGGGTTTATTCCTTCTTTAATGTGTTTTTTCAAGTTATTGTCCCCTATTATAGCCTGTATAGGAACCCCATCTGTCGTGCTGGCCTCAATTTCTTTCCATCTCGCTGAGTAAGAGGGATTGTATACATTTAGCAATATTTTTATTTGTGCAGCTTGGTAATAGCTCTTCAGGCATGGAAGTGCCACCCCGCCTTTGTTTTTAGGTAGCTGCAATGTTCTGTACCTAATCCTCGGTCTCTGCCCCTGCCAGATGTATCTAGAGATTATTTTATCCCATTCCCTAAATTCTTTATCTGTTACCTCCACTGGTAGACTTTGGAATAGGTACAGTAGCCTTGGCAGTACATTAATTTTTATCACCTCCACTCTTTGCATAATACTTAAATAAGGAATCAGATTCCATCTGCAAATATCAGATTTAATTCTATTGAGCAATGGATCATAGTTGATGGATTTTAATTGTCCTAAATCTTGGGGTAGGTTAACTCCCAAATACTTTATTGATTTTGATTCCCAATTGAACTTGTACTTGTCTCTAATCGCTTGACCTGGTCGATAGTTGAAAGTAATAACCTGAGTTTTTTGTACATTTATTTTGTAGCCTGATAGAGAACCGTAGTCTGTAAGGGTTGTCATAAGTTCAGGGAGGGACGTGTTTGGGCTGGATAAATATATTAATACGTCATCAGCAAATAAAGCTATTTTTTGTATCCCTCCCCCCATGTCTATACCTACTATATTTCCATTTTGCTTTATCCAATAGCTCAGGGGTTCCAGAAAAATGGCAAAAAGAAGAGGACTAGCTGAGCAACCCTGACGACAGCCTCTTTCTAATGCAATAAATTTTGAAAGACTCCCATTGACCCTGATTCTAGCTGTCGGTTTATTATACAGGGCCTTTATAACCTTAATAAATGTCTTGTGGAAGCGAAACCGCTCCAAAACACTATATAGGAAATCCCACCCCACAGAATCAAATGCTTTTTCCGCGTCTAATCCCACCACTACTGTCTCTATTTGATTTTTGATTATATGTTGCATTACATGTAAAGTGCGCCTAATATTGTCCTGCGTCTGTCTTTGTTTTATAAAACCCGTCTGATCTAAGTGGATTATTTCTGGCAAAATTATTTCTAAACGTCTTGCTAAAATGGCTGTAAACAATCTGTAATCTTGATTAAGGACACTGATAGGTCTGTAACTGGAGCATTCCTGCTCATCCTTTCCCTCCTTCGGAATTACAGAAATAATGGCCTCTCTCCAAGAATAAGGAATTTCTCCCTTCGTCAACACCCAGTTAAATGCCTTCCGCAGAAGTGGAATTAATGTTGCCCTGAGTGATCTATACCATTCTGTGGTGTACCCGTCTGCACCCGGGGACTTGCCAGCCTTAAGATTTGAGATTGCCTTATTTATTTCCTCGTCTGTTATTTCTGCAGTTAAAGCCTGATTCTGTTCTTCTGTAACTGTTGGTAAATTTAAGTTCCCTAAAAATTGATCCATCTCGGTTTTATTACTAGCTTTTGGTTGAGCATATAGACTTTTATAGTAATTTTCAAAGCACTTTTGAATTTCCTCTGTTTTTTCCACTGTTGATCTTGTATGTGGGTCCCTTATTCTACAGATGTTGTTTTTTGCCTGCTGTTTTTTCAGTTTGTATGCCAACAATTTTACTGATTTACCCCCCACTTCATAATATCTTTGTTTCATGTACAGTAATTTTTTTTGGACCTCCTGCATATAAATTTCATTAATCTCTGCTTTCTTTTTTTTAATTTCCTGATTTATGTGGTCTTCCAATCTTTCTTTATGCTCTCTTTCTAGCTTTTTTAGATCTGATTTTAGTGTGTCAAGTCTTAACTGTCTAGTCTTTTTTAAATATGCTGATTTAGCTATTATCTTGCCTCTCATCACGGCCTTACATGCATCCCACAGCACAGACGGGGACACCTCACCGTTGTCATTATCCTCTATATAGGTCTGAAGTTCCTTCACTATTTCTTCTTTCATGTGTCCTTTTAATATATTTGGATTTAACCTCCAGATTGTCGTCTTTTTCTCTTTCAATAGATGTACTGTTAAATAAAGAGGGCTGTGGTCAGATAGGTCCATTACACCTATGTCACATTTTTCTACCCTATGCCTATCTTTATTATACATCAAAAAATAATCGATCCTCGAATATATATTATGTGGTGACGAGTAAAAAGTAAAATCTTTACTTGTGGGATTCAAATCCCTCCAGACATCAACAATCCCCAGCTCAGACATCAGACCGTTTATTTTTTTTGTAATTGCACTTTTTTGTATTCCACCTCCTGAGGAGTCTAGCTCTGAGTTAAGTCTCTGATTCAGATCACCTCCAGCAATCAAAATACCCTCTGCCTCTGTCATCAATTCAAACATCTGTCTATAAAACTTCCAATCTGAGCCTGGTGGAGCATAGACGTTAAGAAAAGTTACCATCTCCCCTTCTAATTTCCCCTTAACCATGATATACCTACCCTCTTTGTCCCCAGTCACTGAAGTTTTTTTAAATGAATACTTCCCTGAAATTAAAATAGCCACCCCTCTCCGGTGTCCTGTATTGTAGGAGGCAGATAATATTTGGTTGTAACCATTCCTCTTAAGCTTTGTGTGTTCCTTCTCTGTTAGATGGGTCTCCTGTAATAATATTACCCCGACTCCTTCTTTTTTCATCTTACTTATTATCTTACTCCTTTTGATTGGGTTGAGTATGCCATTTACATTATACGATGCTACTTTAATGCAGTTTTTGGATGTTGTCATTAGTTTCATTTCTCCTGACTTGTGTCTTTCTTCCATTCTTCCCTTCACATTTCCCCTCTTTGCTACAGAAACAGTAATGAACACTAAGCAATATATAACAGAAGTGTAAACAAAATATTTTCAAACAAAATAATAAACGAGCTTCCTTATGTGAGGTCCTGTTATTGACCTTGTCTGAGCTCTGATGTTCAGTCTGCTCTGAGGGATGTCCCCTGTCCCCTGGGGGCAGGGGGCCCTCTCTGCTACAATCCGCATTGTCCATAAGTCCACAACAGCTTCAAGTGCTGCCCCGACATCCTTAGCTTGCGAGGATATAAACTTTTAACCAAAAATACTTATATAACGCTGCAGTTTTAACAAAAATTAAGTCTTATTTATTTTTTTCCACCTCAACTTTCATAACAGGTTTAGGATATTTCCTGGAGATAGTCAAATCTTCACCTTACAGTTCTATATCACCTCATATATCCCGGTCTCTCCTGAAGGCATGCAGTTTTTGTTTGTACCCATGCCGTGTCTCCGTTGTCTCGGGTCCTTTCTTCGCTCGGCTCGTCTTCCATGTTAGCCGTTTAATCCGCTCTGCCCAGTTCTCCGCCGGTTTCACGACCTCCACCTGCAGTCCTCGGGCCACCATGTCCTTAGTTGCCTCCTCCGCCGTGTTGTAGATGCACGTCTCTCCCTGGTAAAACACCCGGAGTCTCGCAGGAAAAGGCGTCTGGAAGCGAATATTCTTTTCTTTCAATACCCTTTTCGCCCCCGTGTATTCTTTACGCTTTCTCAAAATCTCCGGCGCATAGTCGTGGTCTAAAAACACCTTCCTTCCCTCATACATGAAGCCCTTTTTCTGCCAGGCTATCTTTATCAGTTCTTCTTTACTTCGGAAACTTTGTAACTTCATTACTATAGATCTCGGCGGGGAGTCCCTCGGAGGCTGCGAGACCAGAGAACGGTGGGCTCTTTCGATCTTGAGCTCAAATGATGGAGATAAATCCAGCTTCTCTCTCAGGAGGTTTTCAACAAAAGTGATCATAGACTGAGCATTTTCTTCCGCACCCTCCTTCACTCCGTGGATCCGGACGTTATCCCTCCTCGCGCGACCCTCTAGATCCGTCATTCTGGTCTCGACCTGCTTCTGCAGCTCCATGAGTTCCAACGTAGCTTCCTCTATGTTCTGAGTCCGCTCCTCTGTTTCCACGATCCGCTTTTCAGCGTCATCTATCCTGTCATTTGTCTTCCTAATATCCTCTTTAATTTCTTTCAGACTTTCAGAGTTCTCCCGGCGAAACTCACGTATCTCCTGCAGGATTATTTCCAGGTCTGCCATACTTTCAGAAGTGCGTTGTGTTTCTTCTTGGCTCGGCCGCGTTGCTAGCTTGATTTTCACTGTATCACCTGTTGACGCGGTTAGCTCTTCTGCCGGTTCGGCTAACTCGCTTGTTAGCTTAGCGATCTCGTTGTCCTGCTTGAGGTTTAAATCTGCGTTTTTACTCGATTTTCGACTTTTTCCTCTAATCTTACTCATCGCCCTAACTATCCACTCTCACATTTGCCCTTGCTTTCTCGGACTGATAGGTTATTTAGGGCCTTTTAATCTCAATGTCGGGGAGCTCCCTTTTCACGCTGCTGCCATGTTGGAGTCAGGCCGGAAGTCCCAAAATTCAAGCATTTTCAAGGATTCAAGCACCCGTACGAACCCTGGCATTAATTCCATTTTATTCAAATTTAAAAGAAGAAATCATGAAAGAAATTCATCTTGCGTTTTTATTTCTTTTTTGTTATGATTTATGTCATTATAACTGTGTTATTCTGCACAAAAGACATTTTTGAGTTGCTCCCACTTCTAGCCATGATTGTGCTGATTCCATAGTATTCCATACTTTAGTGAAATATACAAGGCCACAGTGAGTAAAATGTAAAAAGAGCAAAAAATGCCCTGAAAGAGCTTGTTGGGGTTCAGAGGGTTAAGATAAGAATAAAAATGTTCTTGCATGAGGCAGAATGTCTTTCTTGCACACCAGAAGCCTTATTGTCAGATTTGTTGGATCAAAAACAAAACCTCAGACTTCTTCAGTAGTCTGAGGTTTGTCAAAACGTCTCTGAACAAGACTTCAAACCTCAAACTGCCACCTGAGCTGAGCTGTGTAGTGCTTCTTACTTGTTGATGAGTGTGTCAGCCACGATGCCCAGCTGCTGAACCTGAGCGCACTCCTCCTCCGTCAGGTACTCCATGGACTGCTGGGAGTTAAGGCGGGGTCTGCTGGCGCGGTAGCTGTCAATCTTCCTCTTGTCCTCCCATGACTTCAAGGTGCTCTCGAACGCCTGGCAGCAGAACAAAAGAAGACTTTGGTTACTTTGGAGTTTCTTTGTGAGACGAGGAAGTTGTGCTGCAGCCAACCAAGTTTAAACACCATCACATTCGAAAGCCACCTCATCCAAGGTTGTTGTTGAGGCATTGTTTGTGTAGAAACATAAACTGGATACTCAAAAGTAACAATTTGAATAAGGACACTTAGAATTTGATCTTAATGACTTCATCGGCAACACAGGTGTGTTTTAACCCTCTGAAATCTTGGGCCAATTTGTCCATTAACAAATCTGTTAAAAAATCTTCACCATGCTATGTTGGTATCAGTTTTTTCAGCGTTACCTCACCTATATGTCCTGATAATTAATTTTTAACTTTGACTTACTTGATCAAAATGTTGAACCCAAAAGAAACAAAGGAAAACATAAAATCTGATCTTGAAAATTATGTTTCACACGCAGAAATGTACATGTTGCAAATATGAACACAGGTTGCAAATATACTGTATAACAGGTAAAATGAGGATAATATCATACCAATATAAGTACAATTGTGAGGTTCTTGTACTTTACTTGAGTATTTCCATTTCTAGTAACTTTATACTTCTACTCCACTACATTTAGCTGATAGCTTTGATTACTTTTCAGGTCAAGATTTAACATAAAACATGATCAATTTAAAGTGTGTAGATTTTTTTATTTTTTATTTCTCCCCATAACAGTATATAAAGTAGTTAAAATGAGCCCTATCGTACTGCTTACATAAATGCATGCATGCAATGAATCTAGTTGTAGTCTTGTAAATAGTGACCCTGCAAGATCCCCGGTCAGTGCAAAATCTGTGACAAAAAACTCACATTGTCTTTGCGTGATGTGTTCTGCTACATCCAGATATGAAATTAATCTAACAACTTGTCAATAAACAGTCAATCAACTTAAAACATTACCGTCACCATTTGACTGAATAAAAGACAAATTTAGGAGGATAAATCCAGCAGGCCGACGTTCTTCTCTCTCTACGCTCTGAGGAGGGAAACCATGGAAACAAACTGCCCAAATGTGCTTTGGCTCACAAGAGCTCTCGAAAGGTTTAAGCAGCGTGAAGAGAGAACAAACACAGGGGGGTATGAATATGATTTAAGAAATCCCGAAATAGAGTCAACAACATGTGCAGAGAGCTGATGCTGGAGAGCTGAGAGCGGATTTTACGGCTGCAATATTTATGAAAGGGGAAGTATTTCAAGCCAATGCTGCTGAATAGTAGACATTTACGTGGGAATTCAGCAGCAAACACACATTTTTATACAGTAAAATGTGTTAACCGTCGTAAAAAAAATCACGTGTAAAACAGCAGATAACTGATATTTGAGTGGAAGATTACTCTGTCTCTGGTGAGCATCTGTGCCCGGTTCTTGTGGACGATCTTGACGATGCCAGGTGGTTGGATCCAGGCCTCTCCGTCCACCTGCACAGGAACCCCCTCCTCCCCGAGGATGGTGATCTTCACCTGGCGGCACTGAAAAACGCAACAGAGCAGAAAACAGCAGCTGTCAGACGAGACTTCTTGTTCTTTTTTTAGCTTTTCCCTGCTGCTTCACCGCCTCTGTCCTCTGCTGACACTGAGAATCTCAAACCTGCACCTTTAAAAAAGTTACATAAATAGCTCCAAAATATACATGAAGTATTTGTGTGTTGAAATGCCTCCCAAACGTTCAGTGCGTTTACATGCACAGTTTAATCGAGCTATGCTTAAAAATCGATTTTTTTTTTTTGTCTAATCGGACTTCTGTCCTTGTCCCAGTTTACATGCAACTGAGAAAATCGAATAACTGACTCCCTCCTCCTCCTCAACACAGGATGGTGATATGCGTCCTTTCAGGGTTAATATAGCTGCCTTTCCGGTTGACCTCAGTCTGACGCTTGTGCCGTCGCTACTGACCGGCTAATGTGACCGGATACTGCGACCGGCTACTGCGGCCGGCTAATGTGACCGGCTACTGCGACCGGCAACTGTGACAGGCTACGGCGCCTAGCTAATCTGACCGGCTACTGCGCCCAGCTAATCTGACGGCTAATGCGACCGGCTAATGTGACCGGCTACTGCGCCCGGCTAAAGCGACCGGCTATTTCGACCGGCTATTTCGACCGGCTAATTCGACCGGCTACTGCGACCGGCTACTGCACCCGGCTAAAGCGACCGGCTATTTCGACCAGCTAATTTGACTGACCGAAAGTCCAATTCCAATTTCATTATCTGGGTGTCTTAATCAGAGTTGGAAAACTTCAACATTAGTCGGACTAACATGTTTACATGCACTGCAGTTGTCCAGTTATAGTCAGATTAATTCTTTTTTTTTTCAAGTGTCAAGTAAACGTACTGACTTTGTCCTTCTGACTGAAAGGAAGAGTGTTTCTCATTCAATTTTAAGTTTAAAAGATTCAAGTTAATACTAGTATGTGTAAATACATTCTTGTGCAAAGAAATCTTTGGGAGAGAGCTGCTAACCCCGGCACACATTACTCAAGGTTGTTTGATGAATTAAAGTGCTTTAATAGAATTTTATCTTCAGTCACTTCAGATATCAGCTGAATGAGTCCTGAAACTGAGAAAATGTTTTGGTTAGATGCCTGAAATAAGGTCTGTAGTTAACACAATCTGAAGAGATTTTCACCTTTTGTCCTACGACATAAAATACATCAGTGAGTGACGCACTTCTACTTACATTCTTCTGGCACTTGCATGTAGGCTTCAAAAATCATAAAAGTGGTATTAATTTGTGTTTGCCACATAACTGTGTTACCTGTGCAATGCGGTGGTGCTGCAGGTTGATGACTCTGGACATGGCCATCTGCATGCTGCCAAACACCGCCACCACCTCCAACTTCTTATCATCAAATGACGGAGCACCAAAGTTCTGAACATAAAGAGATGATAGGAAACGATGTACTGGAACTTTCAATTCAGTTCAAAACAACAAATTCTGCTGTTTAACCCTCTGAACCTCAAGCTCTTCCAGGGTGTCTTTTTTTGTTTTTTGCTTTTTTAAAAATATTTTACTCTCTGTAGCCTTGTATTTCTCTGCAATATACAGTCATGGAATAATGATAAGAACAAAAATAGCTCATAAGAGTTTAATTTAAGAGCTGATATCTAGCCATTTTCTATTGTTTTCTTGATAATGATTTTGGTTATTATCAAGAAAACCATGGAAAATGTCTAGATGTCAGCTCTTAGATTAAACCCTTATGAGATATTTTTGTTGGCATCATTATATTTGTCCAAACAAATGTACCTTTAGTTGTACCAGGCATTAAAATGAACAAGAAATTGAAGAAAAGGATGGTCTAATAATTTTTTCCAAGACTGTATATATAAAATATAGAAGTTTTGCACCTTTATGGATAAGGCTAGATCATTGTTTGAAGTGAGAAAAACTCAAAAATGTCTTTTTTGTAGAATTACAATGACATAAATCACAAAAAAACCCTAAAAAAACGCAAGTTGAATTTCTCAGATAATTTTTTTCATTGAAATAATATATGTGTGTGTGTATATATATACACACACACATACACACATACACACAACACCTTTACAAGTATCCATTAGTGTTATGAATATTTGAAAAACACAATTGCATCTCCACATGTTATATTATATATGATATTGAACAACCTCTACTTACAACTTCTCCTGTCCTCTCCTCTCAGCTCTGTGTAAACGAGCTGAAGTTCTGTCTGATTTTCAGTTAATATTTGTCACATGACCGTTCGTCTCAGCAGAATCAATCATTATGTTTTTTTTTAGTTTTAAAAAGGACATATTTATGTCACAGAAATATCACAATTTCATGCTTACCGTAGTTTTGGTTACGTTTTCTAACTTTTGTAACCTATGAGCCATTTGAGGTCTGTCGGAAAGTTAAAAATTGGACACTGATGCCTGTTTTTACAGTTTATTCCTATGATTAATGGTGTATCATTAGTGATCTTTTAAAGAAAACATACATGGGGTTCAGAGGGTTAATGCATAAGATTCTTCTTCTTTCACAGCACTCACATTATCCTCCTTGGTGCCTCCCCAGAAGTTGATACCACCTGCGTAGCTGGGGATGTTGAGCACAGCCAAGCCCTGCAGACTGGGCAGAGACATGGGAACACCGTCACACTGAAGAGAGACAGAGAGAGAAAGAGAGGGAGAGAGAGAGAGAGAGGAGGTGAACAAGGGAGTAAAAAAACATGAAACCCCAAAAATATTCCTCATTATTCAAGAGTGTTCATTGAGTCTGACCTCCAGCTGAACTCTCTGCTCCAGGTTCTTGTAGGTCTTCTGCACCAGCTCTTTAGTCCCCAGCACTCCGTACCACATCATGTTCTTGGTGCGACTGCTGCAGGAGGAGACAGGAGGGAGACAACAGTCAACACTAGAATAAAAACGTATTTGCCAAAGACGGTATCGATCAACAAGGGTTAAGTTGAGTCATTATACAGGTACATCCCAAAAAAATTAGAATGTCGTGAAAAAGTTCAATATCTTTCGTCAATTATTTCAGAAAGTGAATTATATAGATTCATTAGACATAGAGTGAAATATTTCAAGCCTGTTTTTCTTGTAATTTTGATGATTCTGGTTTAGAGATAATGAAAACACAAAACTCAGTGTCCCAGAAAATTTGATTATTACATAAGATCAATAAAAAAAGGATATTTTAAATACAAATGTCAGGCTTCTCAAAAGTATCTTCATTTCTATCCATCAATACTTGGTTGGGCTCCTTTTGAATTATTGCATTAATACTTGGTGGCATGGAGGAGATCAGCCTACAGCACCATGTTGCTTTTATAGCAGCCTTCATCTAGTCTCTCACCTTCGGTTTGCTGGCCAGTCCAGCCCAGTAACACCATGGTCATTGAACCAGCTTTTGGTACTTTTGGCAATGTGGGCAGGTGCCAAGTCCTGCTGGAAAATGAAAGCATCTCCAAAGAGCTTGAAGAGCTCTAAAATGTCCTGCTAGATGGCTGCTATGTTGACTGTGGACTTCAGAAAACACAGTGGACCAACACCAGCAGAGGACATGGCCCCAAATCACCACTGACTGTAGACTCACAATTCACAATATTCTAATTTTCTGAGACACTGAGTTTTGTGTTTTCATTATCTCTAAGCCAGAATCATCAAAATTACAAGAAAAACAGGCTTGAAATATTTCACTTGACGCGTAATGAATCTATATAATGTATGAGTTTCACTTTCTGAAATGATTGACAAAAAATATTGAACTTTTTCATAACAATTCTATTCTTTTTGAGATGTACCTGTACTTGGTGACAGAAAGTTAAGTTGTGAAATGGACAGTGTTGCTGATTCTGGAAATGTTTTTTGACATTCTGTATTCAAATTGAAGCTGTTTTAGCATGAATTCTCTCAAAACTGAAATTCGTCTTTCTATGTATGCAGATGATTCACTGCTCTATGTGTCTGACTATGTTTTATGTACCAGTATTTTTGAGAATGTCATGCAATAATATGTTTTATAGTTCATCTAAAAGAGATTAAACTCTGACAGAAAACATTGTCAGCACTGAGATAAAGGTGTTTACTGTAATAAAAAGCTGCATGACAAATTAACTGACTACCACCCCCAAGAGAATATCAGAATACGTTGTAAGGTATGTTTCATAACTTTCTGAGGTTTTTGGGTAACATTTTTGGTTATATTTCAATTAATAATTTAGAGATATTCCTTTTGGTGAGGCGAGAAGCAGTTAAATTGTCAATGTTTGAATGACTAACTGTTGAGTCCTGAGGACAGGAATGTTTTTACTGTTTAGTTTGCGACTTTGTTGTTTTAGTAAACTAGCACTGTTGTTCATGTAAGCATCTCACGGTGTATAAGTCAAGACAAACTGTATGTTCAGAACTACAGAACTGTTGTCTTCTTTCCATTCTGCATGAATTAAATGTTGTGATTCATCACATTTCTTGAGAGAACTAGCAATTCTCAACACTTTAGAATAAATTCCCTCCACATTTTACATTATACATATACATTCAATGGAAAAGTATTTTCTAAATATGTGCTGATGGGTGATGAAACACTCAATAGGAAGAGTTTCACTACAATTTATTGCTGGGAAGGATAGTTTTGACTTAAAATATTTGATAAACGCTTAGTTGAATGGGTTAAAATTAGTCTTTTTTGTGTTTTTGTTTACATACCTGCATTTTTTAGGGTGCTCATCTCTCTTGTTGTTGAACTCGAGGGAAATCTTGGCATCCAGGCCGATACCAAAGTAGTTGTTCATCACACACTTCTCTGAGCATTGTCTGCACATACAGAAAGTATGTAGTTTGTTTATTAAAATGTATAAACTGTAGTAAATTATTACCAAAGCCATAATTCATCCACAGCTGTTATGGGAAGGACACAGATGTACAAAAGCATGCAAACAGATGAGCTGCACACAAAGACTTACACTGTGTCCTCGCTGAAGGTGACAGTGTGGAGGCTCTCTGGTTTCTCGAGGACGATGGGCGAGGTGGGACTCAAGCTTCCTTGACCTGGACAGAAGCAGAATCAGTCTTTTTAATAAAGAATTTCCAATCGTGACTAGAAATGTGTTAAACTCAAAAATGTCGATTCTTCAACTGAATCTCAATTATGTGCGGTATAACACAATAATAATGACATATATTGTTTAAAATGTTTTAATTTTGTGTCTTTTTTTTTGTAATTTTGTGTCACTTTTTGCTCATTTTGATACTACCTCCAGCGGCCCCCAGGTCATTTGAGCTTTACATTGTATCTCTACTGAGTTCAAAATAAAGGGACACTTACGTGGCTCCGCATCCTTCAGCTCCTCGCTGTTTTCTCTTTTGATGGACGACGAGGACGACATCCTCTGGACCTGCGTGTGCCGGTTCTGCTCGTCCACCACTGAAACGACGACACCGCTGAACTTAACACAAACCCTTGAAGCCTGAATATGACACACAAATGAAACAGCAACAAAACCTCTCTAGGTCACCTTTCTCTGCCTGTTCGATGATCTGCCTCAGGGCTTTCTTCAGGCTGTTGGCCCGGAGCATCAGCTGCTCCTTGGACCGGTACGTCTTGCCCTCTGAACCCGACTCGCCGCCGCTCTCAACGGGGCTCGAGCCGCCGCTCTCCTGGCTGGGCACTGAACCCGCCGGCACAACCTGGATGTGACAGGAAAATGAAAAGATTGTAACACATCTGCAAAACACGCCCTAGTGTAGTCCTGTTCCTGTTTCCTTCCACATGGTATCTGAGGCCTTATTTAGATGGAGACGATGTGGAAAGAAAGCGCAAAAGTGGCGTTGCGTTCTCACTTTTTATTACACTTTTAGACAATCGCTTTTAGGGGGAAATCTGCGTGCATACGGTGACGCAAAAGTCTGGGTGGTTTCATACTCCTGCATTTTTAAGCCCCAATAACGCAGTCGCCGTCTAAACGAAAGGCATATCTGATAAAATATTTTGTCATTTTCACCCGAGAGTGTTTACATGTAAACAGGCCCTGACTGTTGAAATTGCGTTTTTAACCCTTTAGATGAATTACTAAAAAAAGAGACAAAATGACAGAAAAAGACACAAAATTACTGAAAAAACACAAAATTACTAAAAAAGACACAAAATTATTAGAAAAAGACATAAAATTACCAAAAAAGACATAAAATTAACAAAAAAAGACACAAAATTACAAAAAAAAGACAAAATTATTTAAAAAAGACAACATTATTTTTAAAAGACACAAAATTACATTACATATTATTTCCACAAACTTACAAAAAAAAGACACAAAATTACTAAAAAAAGGCACAAAATTACTAAAAAGAAAAGAGTTGGAGAGCCATGCTTTAGACGGAAACACAACGGTGGAGCGTTTTTAAGATTTCCACTCAGGTTGGTTTCATATTTCTGCATTTTTAAGCCCCAAAACGCTGTCATTTTATAATTTTCACCGGAGAGCGTTGTCATGTAAACAGGCCCTGACTCTCCAATAAGAATTATTTATTTCTAAGAACAATGGGACCCCTGAAGCATTGTCATATAATCACTAAAGCAGCAAGAGAATGACACCTCATGCATAAATCTCGACTATTCTTGCTCTGTGGAGCCTCATAGAGGTGCTACATCTTTCCCTTTTGTTTCTGGCAATAGAGGCCGGTTAATATTAATTTACAGGCGTAAGTGAGTAAGAGGAAATGCATATTTTATTCATCAAATATAAAATGAAGCTTAAACTCAGCGGCGTTCCCCTTTTATTGAGCAGGAAGTTGGAGTTATGCTGACATTTTGAGGGCTCTGTTACTTCGTTTAGAGCTCCGACATCAATCTGTGAAATAAAAGACTCCAAAGGGAGCAGAGACACAAGAAGCTGTATGCCGTTTTGCTTTTTTAGCTCCTGTGAGGAAACTAAAGCTGAGTGAAAAACTATCATTGTTTTCTTTTTACTACCGCTCCTGTAAAAGCTCAGGGTGAAAATGGTGGGATTTAAAAACTCTCTTGTGTTTCTGCTGAGGAAGAACACTTTAAATCCTCTCTGAGCAAACAACAAACACTCAGACTTCATCATTATTCTGCTAAGTGGAAGATTTCTCAACCTGCCTGCATAAAAACACTCAGGCTAAAACTGTCCTTAACCCTCTGAACCCCAAGTCGTTTCACAGTGTGTTTTGCTTTTTGTTTTTAACGTTTTACTCACGATGTCCTTGTATTTCACTGCAATATTTAAGTCCTGCTGCTCGATGGAATTAGCACAATCATGGCTAGAAGTAGAGACAACTCAACAATGTCTTTTGTGGAGAATAACACAGTAAATGATAAAAAAAAAAAGAAAAAGACTGGAGTTGAAAATATTACTTAAAAATTGAAATAAATGGAATCTATATACATTACTAAGTGCCACAAGTATCATGAATATTGGAGAAAAATGTAAAAGTGCAAATTCTGATGACAATACCTGTTTTTACAGTTTCTTTCAACAACAAATGGTGTCATTTTGGTGATATTTTAAAGAAAAACATTGAATCTTAAATGAATCTTAAAAAAAGTCAAACATAAGTTTTTTGTAAATGACTCTAAATAACTAATAAACTAAATAATAAACTCTATAATTTCATTTGATTGTTGTTGTTTTAAAGCACTTTGTTACCTGTTCTCAATAAATGTATTTAAAATGTTAATAATGGTATTATTATTTGTATCATTTGAAAAAGGTAAATAAGCATGATATATAGATCAGAATTAAGGAGCCCCATATAGGCCTAGTGTACCCCAACATACAGTCATGGAAAAAATATTAGACAATCCTTTTTCTTCAATTTCTTGTTCATTTTAATGCCTGGTACAGTGAGGTTTTCTTAATAATAATAACCAAAATCATCATCAAGAAAAACATGGAAAATGTCCAGATATCAGCTCTTAAATTAAACTCTTATGAGACATTTTTAGTAGAAATTTGAGAAGAAATCTAAGAACTTTGTTTTCAAGAATCTCATTTGTTCTCAAGTTCTATCTTAGGTAAAAAAAACTTCAGGAGAAAGAAAAAAACCTAAATAAAAAAGATAAGAATTTCTTCATGAATACCAAACCTTCTTAAATTTTGTCTTAAGATAAAAGTGGAACTTAAGAAGCATTTTTTCTTCTTAATAATGCTTTGTGAATGCGGCCCCTGGTCTGTTTGGTGATTTTCATACTATAAGACACATTTTCACATATATCACAATTTGAAGTGTTTTTTGTTTTTTTACCTGAGCCTCCGCTTCCTCACTTAAGGCCTTGACGAGGGAGTCAAGCTTCTCATTCAGCAGCGCACACTGTTGAGAGGAGACAGACAGACGGAGACATTTTTATAGTTTATACGGCTCCCTTGCTCACTTTAAAATCATATGAGAGGAGTGTAAGTTAGGAGATAAAGTGCACGTTAGTGCTGGGCAGAAGTTCCTAAATTCTCTTTTTTTTCTCCGCAGCTGCAGTAAAACTCAAGCCCAGCATGAAATCAATACTTATACAGCGCAGAGAGCTCTTTTATTTGCAGGAGCAGAAGATGAATTTCCCTCTGGGCATCAATAAAGCATCACATTACTTGAAAAAAAAAAAAAGACAGATAAGCGTAGACGGAGCTCAAAGCTCAAAGCTCTGACAGGAGGGGTTTGGGGAAGGCTTGAGACGATTCTGCTGGGTGGAAAAAGAGTTTCTCTTTTTGGACGTGTCTCACAAAAACCCCCTTTAAAAAAAAAAAAAAAGATTTGGCAAAGCGCTCTTCCTCTCAGCATGGCTCCCTTTGCAGTTTCAAACTTGTAGGTGAGCGACAGCTGCTGTAATGATTTGGTTTAACCCTTTAACGCCCAGTTTTCTTTTCTTCAAATAGCTTCAAGGTTGGAAAAATGACCACCTCATTCATGGCTCCCAAGTTTCGCTGAAGAGCGCAGAGTTTAATGTTTTTTACACGATCTGGTTTGTGGAAACAGTAACATTTTTATATTTAGAATAAAGTGAATTTTTT
The DNA here is from genome assembly GCF_030273125.1 of Centropristis striata. Lineage (NCBI taxonomy): Eukaryota > Metazoa > Chordata > Actinopteri > Perciformes > Serranidae > Centropristis > Centropristis striata. Next base: position 15,963,373 of record NC_081533.1, read on the forward strand.
ATTATTATTTTTAAGCTTAGGTTTGGTTATTTTTCCTGACACAAGTGTGATTTGTTTAAGGACTGTTTGAAGTTAAAAAATCTGATGATAATTTCTGTTTTTACAGTTTCTGGCTATGATAAAACACATATAAATACTAAACACTGACGTGCTGAACTATTCTACAGTAAAAAAAATGGAATATGACATACCTACACTATAAAAACAAACAGTAAAAAGTCAGGCAGCAAAAGTTGCCAAATATTTACTGAAAAATAACAGTAAACAGATTTTCAGATAATTTCTTTAAAATACGGATAATATACAGTAAATATAGGCATATATATATATATACTAACTTTTTATTTTAATATCATGGTAAGTGTTTGGCAGCTTTTACTGACAAATTTTTTATGATTTCTTTGTATATTACATTTAAGGTTTTACTGAAAGAAAACATACAATTGCCTTCATTTTACAGTCAGCTATATGACGTTTATTTTTTGTTTTGTTTTTTGCATGGAATTAGCTGCAATTTAATATTCAAGACCATTGAGCAATTGAATAATAGTGTAAAAAAAAAAATAAAACGATGTCCCATTACATACATTTATAGATTTCAACTTCCATTTTAGGGTTAGGGTCTTATTATCCAACCAGTAAGCCATTAAGTAAGAGTTAATTCCATCAATTCTCTCAGATGTATTGCTTATTAGTAAGTAAAGTTGCATATGAGTTACAATCTCAATATGCTTTGCTTTGTATGGACTTTATAAGGTGGTAGTACCACAAGAATAGTTATTCTCGCTTAATAACACTCAATGAATATGGTCTGTTCTTACATAACAAAACACAAACCTACAAGTGTTAATAGAGTCTGAATAACTCTTAATTAAGTCAACTTCCATTTTAGGGTTAAAATTTGTAATAAAAGTAATTTATTTGTTATGGGATTTGCACTTAATGTAGAAAAAAACAAGTAAAACCCTGTAAACTAAAACAGTACAGTCACTTTCTGGAGAATAACTTGTATAACAATGTAGCTGCAACTTGTCCTCTCTTTGCCGTGAGCTTTTATATATAAAAAGAGTGAAAACTGAGATTTCAAAGGACCTTTTTTTCCTTCTTTAAATGAAATGGCAGCATTTCGACCAGAGGGGAGACTTTAACCCACTTTTTAAAACTCTGTTACAAAATGCATGCACACATCTTCTTTAACACTCGAATTCAGCCTCGGAGCTTCAGCTGCTCTTATAATGTGTCAAATGATCCGAAGCTGCAGAATAGAGAGAAAGCATGGAGGGAACAGTGACACTTAACCTTCAACACAACTTATTTCTGTCTCTATTATACACACACACACACACACACACACACACACACACACACCTACACTGCCCACTAGTTGCTGTTACACAAGCTCTTACATAACGCCACAGATTACACACACAGAAGCGTTTACCTTCTTTGCCATGGCGTCTGCCTCCTCCTTGTTCTCCGTGGCTCTCTCGTACGCCTTCCCCACCTCCGCCACGAAATCATTCACCGTCCCACACAGGAACCTGGCGGACGGGTGGAGAGACAAGGGACGGTTGAGGGCGAGGGTAAACATGATTACACGTTGTAATAATGAAACAAGTCATTGGGAAGAGATAAGTGCACAGCAGTGGAGAACAACATGCTCTTTATCGTGGAGAGAACACGGGTGGAAGAACATCACAAGATTCTTTAGAACAGCTATTCTCAACCTTGGGGTCCCGACCCCAATTGGGGTCGCGAGATGATTTCTGGGGGTCGCCAAATCATTTGGAAGTCAGCTCTGTCTCCACTGTGTTAAAGTGTTAATTTTGGTAATTTTGTGTCTTTTTCTTGTTGTATTGTGTCTTTTTTTGGTCATTTTGTCTTTTTTGATAGTTTTGTGGTCAATTTGTGTCTTTTTTGGTCATTTTGTTTCCTTTTTTGGTCATTTTATGGGTTTTTTTTGTCATTTTGTGTCTTTTTTTGGTCATTTTGTTTCTTTTTAGGGCCATTTTGTGTCTTTTTTTGCTTAATTTTACGTAACTTTCATTGGTCATTTTGGTCAGAGAGATGTTTTGGTTGTTGTCTGCTTCATTATTTGTCCAAAATTCATTGTATCAACTGAGTTTGTATGATCTGAACTGTGAGATTGTGTTCAGTGAGCGGGGGTCCCGGACAACATGCATGTTAAATTGGGGGTCGCGACTCAAAAAGGTTGAGAACTACTGCTTTAGAACGCCAGCGCAGACAAAATATCTTGACACAAAGTGCGTTTTCACACCTGAAAGTCCGAACCAAGGTCCGTGTTCTGTTACATTGTCTACATTTGGTCCTGTTGGTTTTGGTTTCACACTGCAAAAGGAATAACGGACTTTACGAGACAATTCTACTGGACACGTCATCTCCCTGCACAGCAAAAAGAGATGTGTCAAAAAACAACACACATGGTTGTGTTGATATCATTTTGACACATGTTGTGTGCATGGGGTAACACGTTTGGGATCCAGTGATTCACCGTGCAGTCGATGTGTTTTGAAGATTACACGTTTCATCGCCCGCCTACCTGCCTGTCAGCTACGTCGCCTCCACACACTCACTATTTACTCACAGCTGTTACATTGCTGCTGTATGACTCAGCGGGGAGGTTTCTCCAAAACTCACACAGCAATTGTGCATTTAGCAAATATTGGATCCTGTAAAATGAATATTGCTGCTCAAGTCTCAAGTCTTCTGCAAACTCTCACAGGTTTTATTTCCAAATTCGATTTAGTTTTAACAAGTTTATGGGAAGGTGTGCGGTCAGAATGTGTCTGCTGCATTTCATGCACATGTTCCTTTATCCTGATTTACAATGTTTTTACAATGCGAGTATACAGGGGAAAAACCAATGCATGGACCAATGCATCATGTGACAGACCTGAAAAGTGTAATTCCACCATTTTTGGCCACTTCAAAAAATGGCTTCAAAGCCCAGCACTTTCTGGGAGATTATTTTTTCTTCCTGTCTCTTCTTGTGTTGTGAGTAAATGGTTACTGCAGCCAAACAAACAACAAAAGAAAAGCATCACATCAGACGATGTAACTACAAAAACAAGTACAAAAATACCAAAAAAAGGAAAGTGACTGAGGGCGGATACGGATGTGTCGCAAACATCTGTAAATGTAGAATCAACTGAACATATACTAAATATTGGATAATTGATTATCTTGTCTTCTAATTGAGAACGTACGAATCTGACTCATTAGTTAAAATTACTGCAGATAAAACTGTTACTTATGTAACTAAGTCTTCGGGAAAGTTTCTTCTTTTCTTTTGGGTGTTGCCAGATTTTTGAGTCATGTTAACAGAGTGTTATCTTATATTAATCAAATAAAAAAAAAAAAAGAAGAATTTTCTTTCGTGGTTTCCCAGCTGCAGAGAGCTAAGAGCTAACGCCCTGGATTACTCTTGATGTCTGCATGCAGTTGCTCTGGATGAAAAGTCTACTGAACACATGAAATATGGAAAAGCAAGACTGAACAAGAATCATTCCTCGTTAGTTTACAGCAGACATTCCTGATGGACGGATGTCTTAATACTGTCTGTTGCCTTTCTGGTTCATTTTATATCATCATTTTTCTTATGCTGTTGTAAAAGGTCATCTGAGGGTTTCTTTCAAAACTGATATAAAGCAGAAGGATCATCCCTATAAGGCTTATAATGGTCAAAAGTTCAGCTACATTTTGGCGAGGAAGAACTGTTATGGACATTTTTAAAGGGGTTTCTTGAATGCATCACCTCAAGATGAATTAATAAAATGAGTTATGTGGGTCTCCACTGGTCCCCCATACAGGCATGCCCACTTTATGCAAGTACCATGCAGTATGGGGTAAAAACCATACAGTTTTTTTCTTGCCCTTTGTATTTGAAACATTTTTTGAATTGCATAAATTGGATATCACTGATAGGCTGAGAGTAAAAAAATGGAATTCTTGAAGAAATTTCAAAAAGTAAAAAGTTTTTGACACCAAATTACAGCATGGATTTTTTCTATGGTATTCCTCAAGGTGTTGGTGTCTTATTTTGATATTTTGGAGGGAATTTTGATCATTTTTTATCAGTTTTTGAATGATCAGAAATGGTAAAATGTGGTACTAAAACCATGTAATAAATGGTATCAACCCAAAATCTACTGCAACAACTCTTAGGGCATAAATGGGAATTACTATCATACACTCATATCATAATGTTCTGTTCAGACTTATGACAAGAACAACTTGACACAAATTAATCTTCAGATCCCCAGCTTTCAGATTATGTACTCCACTTCTATATGGCTTCTATTGTTGACCTGCTATCTCCCCCTGAACATCTCCTGTCCCCCGCTAAAAAAGAAGAAACCCTGTATGACATCTTTCCTTCTGCTTTGTTCTCCTTATCTGTCTTACTTACTTGTCTTTATGGTAAGTGTGACCCTATTATGTCAGTAACATATCATTGTTAGTGCTTAAAGGGAACCATTAGAGCCTGACAGCAGTTTTACTTTACTTAATGTCCCTTTAGAGTTTTTGCTGGCAAACTGAATAATATCAAGTCACAGAAGTCGTGATGCCATTTTCCCATAATAACACCTTCATTTACACCAAGGTTTCTTTTCATTTTTAAGACATAAAGTGAACAAATTGAACTAAATTCATGAAAAAATATGCTAAAGGGGAGAGAGAAAGTGTCGCACTGAGTTTGCTGATCCTGATGAAACCTGTTAAAACCAGGCAGCAACCTCCGTGTCTGAGCAGGGAGGCAAACCAGGAAGTGCCTTAAGCTGCATTCTACTGAAAATTCCAGCAGGGGGCGCTAAGTTTGGCTGCAAAAAAAATCTTCCCATTCATTTCAGTGCAAAATGAGAAAACTTCTCACTTGATTTACTACCTCAGAAATTTAAGGATAAAGAAGATAAAGAATCGTATGCTTTGGGGCGTGGCTACCTTTGATTGACAGGTCACTGACAAGGCGAGCCGCCATCAGGAGAGAAGCAGAGCAATGCATATCCACGGCAACGTGTCAATAAAGTTATATATAATGTTATATAGATAGAAAAGAGGACATTTACCGATTTGGTCTCATAACTTTCATTGTATTTTCACTTAATGACAGTTTATTTGAACGTTTTGTTCATTAAATGTCTTGTTCAGTCTTTGGTTGGACTAACAGACACTCCAAGGAGTCGCTGCTCATTTTTCTGAGGTAAGTAACATACGTTTTGTTTTTGTTCTTTTGCTAGCCGAAACTAACATCCCAGTTAATGCTCCAGTTAATGCTAACATGAATTAGCAGTGACTTCTCTCAGTCAGGTTGAGGTGTAGAGAGGCTGTAGTCAGTGATCAGATCCCTCTCCTCCTCCACAGTCCAGATATGATCTGCTCCCTGTATCGGAAACAAGATGGCGACGAGCGTAACGATGAACTTGATGCTTCCAACGGGCCACGAACCAACGGGTGACGTCACGGTGACTACGTCCATTATTTATATACAGTCTATGGTTTAAATGTTGTTTTGTACTTTCTATTTTGATTTCTAGCATGTGTCGAGTGTTTCTCTTGACCCTTCGGCTAATTGAAACCTGCTAAAATGACACAAGATTTAAAGCCGAGATTAAAAGAAGAAATAAACAATTCAAAGCATTAAAGCCACATTTTCTTTTGTCCGACAACACCGGTGTTATGTTTCGATGAAAATGTGCTCCGAGTGCGTCCTAAAGTCCCTGAAGTGTTTTAAATGAGCTGCAGGGCTCCGCTACAATAATCAGCAGCGGTTTAAAAACAAACACGGAGCGGAGGAGGAAAGTGCTCCGTAATGGATGCTGGACTCGTCCCAGAGGAAGACTACTAATGTACTAATGCACTGAGGATGACCCCTAAATACTGATTCACCCGTCTCTTTCACTTACAGCTGGACAGCACTTACTGTCCCCTCCGTGTGTGTGTGTGTGGGAAAGTGTGTGCGTCCTTAGGGGGCAAAAAGAATCAATAGTCATTGAGCGGACACTCACTTGCCCCTTTTTGTCTTCCTCTTTCTCTCATCATCTCTCTGTTCTCTTCTTAGGGTTAACCCTAAACCTAACTCTTCTTCCTTCATTCCCTTTTATGTTTTAAATCCAACAAGCGCTTATTTAAGATCTACATGTTTTAAATAATTTGATGTATTTTTCAAATTTTTATTTTAATTTCTTTTATGTTTTTATAGTATGCCATATTTATTTATTTATTTATTTTTTACATGGAAAAAAACCCTGTTTTTTTTAACCCTTTGATGCACAACATGACCGCATTGATTCCTCATGTTATTTAATGCTTGCTGTGTGTTTCTGTGCTCTATCTTTTGATATAAACTTATTTTATGATTGAATATTCCAAGTATTCTTTAAATATCTTGTTTTTGATTACAACAGATCATTATTTCCATTTTGCCTCTCATACTTTATGAAGAAAAAAAGTTTTTGTATTATTACATAGCTATGACTTGGCTAAATAGCTTGCTAAGCTAACTATTTAGCCAATAAGTTAGCTAAGTAGTTAGCTTAACAAGCTACTTAGCCAACTACTTAGCCAAAAAGTTAGCTAAGTAGTTAGCTTAGCAAGGTACTTAGCTAAAAAATAGATACGGGTCATTTTTTACCCATGTTGTGCATTAGAAGGGTAGTGACACAAAAAGGGATTTAATTAAAAAATGAATAAAGGAAAACATAAAAATAAGATGTATGATGATAAAAACAAACTAATTGAGGAAAACCTGGAATACTGAATGATGAAAATAATTTATTGCAAAGATATAGAACATAAAAACTGTCGGGTCACTTTAGACCCATGTTGTGCATCAAAGGGTTAACTGTGGTTTTACTCCATTTCTATACCTTTTAATCTCCTCCGGGTTACTAACCGGATCAACCCGGAAAAAACATTACTTTTATTATTTAATTTTATATTATTTATTACTTATATTATATTATTATTATTTTATTTTGCCTCCATCTTTTAAAACCCTCTTTAAAAAACTCTTTTAACTATTTTATAGATAAGAGACACCTTTTTAGTAGCTTTTAATAAAGAAAATCCCTCTAGTGAAGGAACCTCTAAAATATTTTTGCTGCGTTTTAACCCGAACCTAACTCTTCTTTCTACATTCCCTCTTACTTTCATCTTTATTCTAGTCTTCCAGCCATCCTTCACCTGCTTTCTCCCACTCATATTCGCCCCCCCCAACCCCTCGTTCCTGTTTCTGAAGACATTCACGGCACGTACTTGGCAGAGGAAATGACGTCACTGTGTTTGTCCGAGTCCAGGATCTTGGCGAGGTGGGAGGCCACGGAGTCTGCATACTGAGTGATGTGGACCTGAAGAGGAAAGAGAAGCAAAGAGATTTAAAAAAAACGTATAACAGAAAACGAGTGGAGGTTCGTTTCTGAGATTACTGGGTCCAGTAAGACCTCGTGTAGGATTATTAATAGTTAATGAGATTCAAATACAGTACAAGGATCTATAATAGGGTTGAGAATGAGCCAAAACACATCGTGTGGCGCAGAAAACTAGGTTAAATCTGATCCACCCAGGAGGAAAAGGTCTCCGAGCACCTGTCAGAGGTGTGATATCAATAAAATACACTTTGAATCCACACTGTTAAACCCAACTTATTGTTTCAACTTAAATATTTGAGTGTCGATGCTGCAAAATAATTTTATGTCAAGACAACAAAGACAATGGTGTTAACTCAAATGAATCTTGCTATTTGACTCAATGTAGGTGATGTAATGTAATGTAATCTTTCTTGTATTGAAAAGGAAAAATTTGTTATAATGACAAACAAGCAACATTGGGTTTTACAGTGCACACATCAGCAGTTCCCAACCTTTTTACACTATGACCCTTTGAAATGAGGCATCATCTACTCTCATATGTTAGTTTTTATTTTTTGTTTTGTTTTGTTTTGTTTCATTTTAACCCTCTGAACCCCACCAACACTGGAAACACGTTTTCTTTAAAAGTTTGCCAAAAACACAGAAAGAAACAGTAAAAACAGGCACCGTCGTCAAAATTTGAACTTTCTGACAGGTCCTTGAACGATAATTTCTGTTAGAAAAGTAACAAAAATTAAGCTTAAAATTGTAATATTTCTGTCAAAATCACTTTTCTTTATTCCCAACTGTTTATTTTTGGCAATGTTTAGAGGGGTGTAAACACTGCCAAAAATAAACAGTTTGGAAAAACTAGATATTGTTAAAAAACATTAAATTATGTGCTTTAAAGGAAAGATATATACAAAAAAAAATCACAAAAATGACACCAGTTATAGTCAGAAACGGTAAAAGTATAATCAATGTTGGTGTGTGATGAATTGTTCCATCAGTAAAAGTAACCAAAATGCATAGTGACGAAATCACTTTTTTCTGCATTCAAAATGTCACCAATTTTTTTTTTTTTTGCATTTACCAGATCCTGTAAAAAACATTTAATTCTGTGCTGATTGACTCAGCTGAGACTAACAGTCACAAACTTTGGCTGAATGGCTGTTTAACTGTTTACACAGAGCTGAGTGGAGAGGACAAGAGAGGTTGTAAAAATAAGAAAAGTACAGTATGTATAACATGTTGAGATTCCCCCATATTAGATGAGGTGCAGGAGTTAAATGTTGCAGTGAAAAACAAGGCTGCAGTGAGTAAAATGTGACAGAAGCAATAAAAAATAAAAAAAGGCCCTGTAACTACTTGGGTTTTAGAGGGTTAAAACTCTAAAGATGTAAATGCAACACTCAAAGATTCATTTTAACTGTGTAATAGAAATGTCTTATGTTTTTTCTTTCCTGTTAATCATTTTGAAACACTTCAGGTTTATTTTGACCCCGAGAGTCGGAACCACTTACTGTATTTTAATTAAATGAAGAAGAAAAACTGAACTTTTTGATTGTAACACTTAAAAATGAAACACCTCCTTGAGAGTGTTATTTAATTATTTGATAATGGGAAATTATATTTCACCGGCAGGTAGTGTTTCAGTTCTCAGACTGCATGGTTTCTATCCTAAATGTGCAAAAAAACAAACACTTTCCTCAGTTTATAATGTGTGTTGTTCATTCAACCATGACTTTAGGAAAAATTGTTTTCTGAAAATGACACCTCGAGGCAGAAAAAAGTTAATTTAGCACCTTTAATGTGCTTTCCAAGCCAGTTGCACATAAAAGAAGACTCATAATACATGACTGGTAGGTTTGAGGTGCGCCCCAAAATAAACCCTTTTTGGTTGATTGGATCAGCCTTAAACTGACTGACAATGATGAGAGTCTTTAACTTTTATGCACAACATATCGACACCCCTTCTAATGCACAACATGGGTCAATAATTACCCTCGTTCATTTCCCATGTTATTTCATGCTTGCTGTGTGTTTCTGTGCTCTATCTTTTGATATCAACTTATTTTATTTTATTTTTAAGTATTCTTTAAATATCTTGTTTATGAAAACAACAGATCATTATTTCCATTTTGCCTCTCATACTTTATGAAGAAAAAAAGTTTTTGTTTTATTACATCGCTAACTACTTGGCTAAGTAGCTTGCTAAGCTAACTACTTAGCCAAGTAGTTAGCTTAGCAAGCTACTTAGCCAAGAAGTTAGCTAAGTAGTTAGCTTAGCAATGTACTTAGACAAGAAGTTAGCTAAGTAGTTAGCTTAGCAAGCAAACTATTTGAGGAAAACCTGGAATACTGAATGATGAAAATAGTTTATTGCAAAGATATACAACATAAAAACTCATACATATCGGGTCACTTTAGACCCATGTTGTGCATCAAAGGGTTAAAAGGGAAGAAATCTGATTGCTTCCTTGGTTAAAAATTCCCTAAATTATCCACTTATGAGTGAATTAATGTTGAGGGGGGAAAAAAGCTGTGCAGGTGCAGAATCATGCTGTAATTTTAAAACTACAGCATGCCCTTAACCTACCAGTAGGATCTGGCAGTTGAGAATCAGCTTTTAGCGTAAACTCACAACACAGAGCTGCCCTTCATCAATATCAGCGCCACTCCCCGCGGTTTAGGTCTGAGTGCTTTGGCTGCCAGCTGCCAGGCTCAATTGATTCTCAGTGGATGTTTTCCAAAATAATTTCTTGGAGCTTGCGAGGATCTGGCTTCGTGGGGCTTATTTATGGACACCATCTGTCAAAAAGCAGACAGCCTCCCTGAAAGTAATTTACCTGCAGAGGAGAATCGAGGCTGTCGTCTTCTTTCACTATCGGTGTGCGTTTAGTGGTGGTGGGCACCTCGTACGTCATCACACTCCATCTGAAAGAGACACAAGCGCCAGAAAATAAACTTTATCATCAGCTAATCAGATCAGGACAGGAGGACAGGACACAGGGAATCGAAAAGCCTCTATGTCCTTTGTCTATCTGAGATTGTACGGCTGATACAAACAGCAGATCAACAACAATCCATTTATAGTTCAAGCTGAGTTTTTTTTTTTTACTATCGTAATGATGTACTTCTTAATGAACCCTTTGGAGTCGTTTTTTGACTTTTCATTCTACCTGTACAGTCATTGAAAAAAATATTAGACTACTATTTCGTTTTCTTCAATGTCTTGTTCATTTTAATGCCTGGTACAACTAAAGGTACATTTGTTTCGAAAAATATAATGATAACAATAAAAATAGCTTATAAGAGCTTAAGTTTAAGAGCTGATATCTAGACATTTTCCATGGTTTTCTTGATAATAACCAACATCATTATCAAGAAAACCAAAGATTGAGATTTTAGTTTTAACACCTCAGTAAGTGTGTTTAAAACTGACAAACAGTGGTGAAATTTAACTAAGTATAAACTATGGTAATATGAAGCTAGAGCCGGGAGCCAGTTAGCTTAGCTTAGCTTAGCACACATACTGGAAACAGAGGGATACAGCTAGCTTAACTAAACTAAACTAAACTAAACTAAATCTCACTAATAAACATGCTATATCTTGTATGTTAAATCTGTACAACAAACGAAAGTGTAAAAAATAACAAGTTGTGGTTTATGGGGGGGGTATGTGACTGACTGTTTCTCGGCAGGGAGCAACTTCTGCTTATCTCTGCTCAAGATTGTTTATGAGGTAAAAGAAGTATTACTGTCCATCTTTATGGCATGAGAAGTTATTTTTAATGTTGTTTATGAATCTTTCCCAGAGGTATAAATGGAAATAAATAGCCTGTAGTGCTTTTTCAAGCTAATTAGCTTTATTGCTTTGATTATTTCTTTCTCCTGCCTGCTGCCCTTGAGAAATAAAGAACCCTGGACATTCATTAACATGTCCATTTGGGATTTCCTCCACCGACTTATTTTAGGAAAATCTTCATTAACTCTCAATCACGTTGATAATGTAGCTTAAAGCGATTCCAGTCCTCAGTCCACATGAACTGGGCTTTTTGTTTGCAAGGAAACTAAAGCCCTCAGAGAAAAAAGAAAGCAAACATGGATGTGCAAAACAAGTTGTTTACGCCCTCCCCCGCTTCACTCTTTGTCCCTCTGGTCTTACCGGTCCAGCATTTTGGTGGTGGCTCTCTCCAGCTTCTCCAGGATCTGCAGCAGCTGAGCGTCGTCGTCACAGAGGCCTCCCCAACCCAGAACACGAGCCAGGTCGTTTCCCGTGCCCAGAGGCAGAACCCCGAGCTGGCACTGTAATATAAGACGTTTACATAACGTGTCATCTGCAAAGAAACTGACTCAATCCAAAATATTTCTATTTCTTCAGTAAAAGAACCCTAAGCTGCTACAAACTTTGTTCTCTCTGGATATATATATAGTTAAGTTTACTTGTTAATTTTCTGAAGATTAAGGATATAGATCTACAACTGTCTCAAATTATACAAAATGAGGTATTATGTTTTTTGGAACATACTTTTTTAGATTTTCTTTTATTATTATATGGGTCAATGACGTGATCTAACCCAGTTTCAGTTGCTGTGACCAGTAAACATTTTTTTCATAAAAATCTGATTCTATACAGGAAAATAAATGTGAACTACATTGCAACATTATGGTATATAACAAATACCACATAATTTGTCAAAACTTAAGAAAAAAAATGCTTGTTTTAAGTATATGTTCTGCTCAATATTGACAAAATGTGTAAATGTAGAAATACTCAGAAATATGTTTTTTTTAAATGAAGTAATTATATGTAGGTGGATAAAGTATTTCATATTCATCATTCTTTTGTGATTGCACCCGTTGACATCTCACCAACCCTTATTTGTCACTGACCCATATATATACATATATATTTTATTCATTTATTTATTTTTTAAATATCTGGGCTTTGAAAGTGTACCATATGAACACATGCACATATTTTATTAACTTATTTACAATGTGCTAAATGTATAAAACAAGATTGTTGTATGAGAAACTCTCTTTTTCTATCAGCAGAGAATTTGAAAAAAAAAAATAACAAAAAACAGATTTAGTCTAAATTTCAATCCAAACCAGCCCAAGACAAATTATTCACCATTAATTTAACCCATTGCCAACTTCACCCTCCAAGATTGCATGAATGTAATGCAAGTGTTCAAGTGATATTTTTACCCCAAAGAAAATTAATGACGTTAACTTGAATGTCTGCACTAGTTAGTGAGGAATAACTGTTAACGTATATATCTCCATTAGAAGAGACGAATAACTTCAGCAATGTGTTAAAGTTAGACAATAACACATAAAAACCCAGTGTAAATAGACTGTCAAGGCAATAAAGTGATTATTTATAACATGAGCAATAATCTTTTGGCCTCCAAAACATTAAGGAGCCAAAATTAGAAGAACCAATCAGGAAGAATCATGATTTAAAAGGACACCGCAGCTTTCAACAATGAGTGATTTCACATGCACACAGTTTGAGATTGCAGCACATATCCTGTTGAGGTTGAATTCAGGATATTATTGTTATTATTACGTTGATACTAAGAAAGCCGGAAAAGATTGTGTCAAAATTGTACATTTATGATAACATCTGTTTTGTCTGGTTTGACACTTGTGCATCCAAGTCACTAACAAACACTAATTTGAAATTAATGTAATGTTACCCACCATGGCATCGTTTAATTCAGATTATTTCCACTACATTAATGAATTAGTTAGAGGTTATTAGAGGTAATCGGTGTATCATTGGTACCCCGACCACTACAGTCCTGTCCTTCCCTGACGTTCTTTATGTATTGCTTCCTTTTTCTTCTCACTGTTTCCCCCTTCACTTCCTTCTTGGCTTGACTAAAGTCAAAATGTCTACAAAGTTACTCGTCTTAACTAGAGCAGAATTTTATGTTTTTAACAGGATCTAGTTATTACCAACGGTTTATTTTTGGCAACGTTTTAAATGAAACAAAAACATCACATTAATATCAATTTTGATAATTTTGTCTGAAAGTGCAGATTCTGACGACAATGCCTGTTTTTACAGTTTCTTTCAGTGACAAATGGTGTAATTTTGGCGATGCTTTAAAGAAAAACACTGAATCTTTGAAAAAAGTAAGTTTTTTGGAAATGACTCTAAAAAACTAAACTAATAAAATAATTAATGAACGCTATCATTTCATATGATTTTTGATGTTGTTCTAAAGCACTTTGTTACCTTTGTTGTTCTTAATAAATGTATTTAAAATTTTAAGTTATTATTATTTGTATCATTTAAAAAAAGTAAATAAGCATGATATAGATCAGAATTAAGGGGCCCCATATATGCCTAGTGTAGCCCAACAAACAGTCATGGAAAAAAATATTAGACAATCCTTTCTCTTCAATTTCTTGTTCATTTTAATGTCTGGTACAACTGAAGATACATTTGTTTCGACAGATATAATGATAATAACAGAAATAGCTCATAAGAGTTTAATTTAAGAGCTGATATCTAGACATTTTCCATGGTTTTCTTGATGATGATGTTGGTTTCTAAATAGCTTGTTTAGGTTAAGAAGTGAAGACTGATCCTTCTGTTTATCATAAACATTTAGAATCAACACATCTGGAGATTCATGCTTTTCCCTTGATAATGAAACAGAGGTGAGTAAGGGGTGTAGTTGTAAAAAGTAGCAGAAAATGGAAAAACTCAAGTACAAGTTTTAAATTATACTGAACTACCGTAGTTTATACTTACCGGTAGTTACATTTCACTACTGTTTGTCAGTTTTAAACACACTTACTGAGGTGTTAAAATTAAAATCTCAATCTTTGGTTTTCTTGAAGAAAACCATGTAAAATATCTAGATATCAGCTCTTAGATTAAACTCTTATGAGCTATTTTTGTTGTTATCATTATATTTGTCCAAACAAATATACCTTTAGTTGTACCAGGCATTAAAATGAACAAAAAAGGGAAGAAAACAAGGATGGTCTTGTAATTTTTTCCATGACTGTAGTTCTTATGGTTTCATAATTTACTTCTCCTACCAGTTACCTTTAATATTGTTTCATCATCCACCTCCTCCTCCTCTTCTTGGTTCTCACCTGTTTATGGAGGTTGAGTTTATCCAGCTCTGAGAGCACCCAGCCCACGCTGCCGTCTCCTCCGCACACCAGGATACGAAACGTCACAAACTTCTGGAAAAGGCGCAGGCTGAAGGAGGAGGAGAGGATGAGGAGAGGAAGAGGAGGAGGCAAAATGTTAAGAGGTAGATGTCATCAAAAGCCAGGTATTAAACCAGTCGTGATGGACTAGAAACTCCCACTAGTTAACCCTTTGATGCACAACATGGGTCTAAAGTGACCCGACTAAGTTTTAATATTCTATATCTTTGCAATACATTTATTTCATCATTCAGTTTTGCAGGTTTTCCTCAAATAACTTGTTTTGATCATCATACATCCTAATTTTTTGTTTTCATTTCTTACTTTTTGCATAAAACCCCTTTTTTTTATCACTACACTTCTAATGCACAAGGTCATTTTTGACCCATGTTGTGCATTAGAAGGTGTTTATATGTTGTCACCTATTGAAAACCTGACAAAATAGACACAAATATTAACTATCCGATTTTTTTAAATTGGTGTTTTTCCAATGGAAATTATTATTTGGTGGCTCTTATAAGTCTCAACTGTTAAAATATGTGATTTTCCAATGTAATCTGGTGGTTCTAACAACTCTTTTAAAGTTAAACCTTCAAAATAAGACAAACAGTTACACATAAACTCACATTGTTCATTTAGTGAATCACTTTTTGCATCACTACGCTTCTAATGCACAAGGTCATTTTTGACCCATGTGTGTAAACTTGATGTAATAATACAAAAAATATTTGTCTTCATGAAGTATGAAAGGAAAAATGGATATAATGATCTGTTATAATGAAAAAAACACAGCCAGCATGAAATAACATGGGAAATGAATGCGGGTCATTTTTGACCCATGTTGTGCACTAGAAGGTGTTTATATGTCGTGCATCAAAGGGTTAAGCAAATAAAGTGCTACAATGGTTCACAAAAGGTACCCGAGCTCTGGTCCCCCGTTCATCAGGTCGAAGACTTGAGCCGGGTTGAGAAGCTGCTTGAACTTGCGGAGGAACTTCACGCCCTGGTTGTCTCCGCTTTTGGAGTTGACCAGGACCAGCAGAGGGCTGGAACACGACGCAGAGGTGGCCTTCCAGAAGCCTGAGAGGAAATTAAATTAAATAAAAAATACAAAGACAAATTCCTTACGTGGGCAAACCTGCGTAGGATTTAAACTGTTTCAGACTCTGATTGTAAATAAATAAACAGGATTTCTTTAGGTTTTAGGTTTTTCTTGGAGTCACTCATCATTTCAGACTTTTAAGCAACTTAAACATCTCATACATATAATATACATGATTGTAATCCTTGTTTTATTACATTTTGGGGGTTTTAAGTATTTCTTGTCTGTAAATTGTTTTTTATTCTTTCTTTTGAATATATTTTTAAAATAGTTGTGTCGGTTTGTAAATTGGTGATAATTGTATTATTGTATATTTCCTTTAATTTAATGATTTGCACAAATAAATAACTGAAAAATGGTATTAAAACAGAAACATAGAGGATTAAAAGGATTTGCTTAGAATTGAACAGTAGAAAGAGCCGAGGGTCAGTTTCCAGGTGACGCCCTCTGCACCAAAACAGTTTACACCATTTGAGCTGAAAGGTGACATTCCTGAACTTTGAACTTACTGTACATGCAATACTGTGAACTAAAGAGCCTGTGTGTGTGTGTGTGTGTGTAAGAGGTGTCTCACCATCTGAGTCGATGCTGTTAAGTGCAGTGGGAGGGATGATTGACACTCGATATTGACCCAAGGGACACACCTTCCCCATTTGTTCTTTACAGCTGTTGTGGACCTGCACACACACACACACACACACACACACACACACACACACACACACACACACACACACACACACACAGACACACACACACAGAGAGTCAGTGGTCTCCATAGTAATTCTATATTTCCGTAGAAGCAGAAAGGTCATTACATCCCTCTGAAACCCACCAAATGTCAGTTCTGTAACCTTTACAAATACCACTCTGATTCATTTGTGCCGTGTTTCTTTGTGTGTGTGTGTGTGTGTGTGTGTTGAGGTTAGATTATTAATGTGTGTTCTTTTGCTCTAAACACTCAAAAGCAATTCAGCCGCTGCTAAGTGGAACTATGGAGACAATAAAGTTACGTAAAGTATCTCCAACTGTTTGTGTCTTACAGGAAAATTAGAACAATTCTGATAATGACTTAGCATCCAGTAATAAAGACTTATTATATAAAAAAATAATAATAACTTAGCGTCCAGTAATAAAGACTTAGTGTCTAAAAAAAAAAACCTTAGCGTCCAGTAATAAAGACTTAGCATCTAAAATAATATTGACTTAGTATGAAAATAATGACTAAGTGTCTCAAAATAATGACTCATTTTTGCAAAATGATTTGTTTTTATTTAAAAATATTGACTTAGTATGAAAAGAATGACTAATTGTCTTAAAATAATGACTTATTTTTGCAAAATGATTAGTTATTATTTAAAAATAATGACTTCGAATTACGAAATAATGATTCAGTATCTCAAAAAAGTGTCTCAGAGCAGTGACTTATTATCTCAAAATAACAACTTGGTGTCAGAAAAAAAAAATCCCTTAGTATTTCAAAAATAATGACTTAGTTAATAATGACCTAGGCCTAATATCTAATTATTTCAAGAACCTTTCACATCATAATGACCTACAGGATATTTTTTTTTCATCATATTGCAAAAATGGACTTTTATAAGAGCGTGAATGAGGAACAATACAACGTTTAAGAGCACATCTTACTCTGAAAAGTCACAATTCCCAATGTTATCTTGTGCAACAATAAAAAAAACAGTAAATATTTCAATTTGTGCTTCATATAGCTCTAGACAAATACTAATAATATACTGTATATATTGTAAACGTGTAAATGATAACATTTTCTTTCCCAATATTTCATATTTTCCTGTGAAAAATGTTGCACTTTTGTTTTGAAGGCAGTATTACATAATTGGTTTGGCATTTATAGAGCTACTGGAAGTAAAAAATTTTGGAAATTTCTATCAAAATCCTGGCTCACCACAGTCACGGTTCTTCCTCCCACCAGAAAAACAATTAACTGGGACAGCTTCACCAAGCGGACTGGCACTGACCACAGACATCAGAGCATTTATATCACCGCTAGTTTGATTTTAAAATGTCAAAACTCTCTTAAGGGTAGGATCTAAATTGAGAATAACTCTCAGATAGGGGTTATGTCCTGAATAGACACTGATTTGACGAGACAGTTTTCTGAACCCGTGATCGGTCCCACTTACGATGGCCTTGCACCAGAGGCAGCGCCAGTCCTGCAGCCGCCGCACGCTGCCACAGTTCTTGTCACACACCACACATTTGGCACTGACCGGCAGGTTGCCTTCCAGCCACTGGTGCGGCATGAACACCTGGGAAAACATCCAAAAATACTGAGAACGAGACATCAACTGTCCTAAACCTGGACTCATTTCACTGGAAATCACTAACACTGGGTAGGAATTAATTGAGTGTGCTTGAAAGAGCAAACGATATGTAATCCACCGGGCTTATTCCTAGATTTTATTTTTCCGTTTCTTTTGTGTTTTGGTCGCACATACACTCAAGAGGTTTCAAATCGACCGGCATGGCCGTGGCAAGTGTGTTATGAGTTTTCTAAGGGTGTCGGCAAACCCGGTTTTCAAATTATTCTGCAAAAACATGTCAAAAACCCCCCAATGTTACCCTATGGAGAGGCTAGAGTGGATGACATCATGGCTAGAGTGCAGAGGGAGGGAAAAAAATGTAAAAAAAAATAAATTATGTAGACCAGGGATCTCAAACTCAAATTACCTGGGGGCTGCTGGAGGCAGTATCAAAATGACCAAAAAAAGAGACAAAATTACAAAAAAAAGACACAAAATGACAGAAAAAATCCCAAATTACTTAAAAGAGACACAAAATGACCAAAAAAAAAGAGACAAAATGACTGAAAAAACACTAAATTACTTAAGATTAAATTACTAAATTATTAGACAAAAACGACTCAAAAGACACAAAATGACCAAAACAATACACAAAATGACTAAAAAAGACACAAAATTACCAAAAAAAGACACAAAATTACAAAAAAAGACACAAAATTATCAAAAAAAGACACAAAATGACAAAAAAAAGACACAAAATCATGAAGTCAGGATGCTCAAAGTGAAGTCGGTTCAATGAAAGAAGCTACTTTTTGGCCAAAAATGCTTTCTGTTCAGGAGGAACTTTTACTTGTTTCCACCTCTCTCAGTGGCGTCAAATGTCACAGCAGCAGTTGATTGCAGTTGATTGCTCTGCTCTGATTGGTGCAATCTAATAAAGTCAAGCACACTCAAAATTTCTTTTGAAAATTTCTAATTGTATCATAATCTGCTGTTTTTTCCCCACCAAGAGTAACTTGAAGCTGTATAATTACATTTGCTTAATTCATTTAAGTGATATCTAATATCTTGTTTTAGCCTTTGGCACACAATTTCAACTGCTAATAATAAATGAAAGTGCAGCTTGAATCTGTTTTGTTTCCGCTCACTCACCCCTTCCTCGTCCTCTATGATGTCATTTCCTATGGAAGCCAGCGTGGTCCATTTGCAGTTGTTGGTGGAGCGAACTGCACAGCGCTTATGAGCCTTGAACTTACAAACTGCGAAGAAAGATCAATAAATGATACATTAGACAACCTTAAACAAATAAAAATGAGAGTTTAAAAACTGTACTGTGTGGTTACAAAACTAACTAAAACTAACTAAAATTATAGAGAAAATGTCCTTCGTTTTCGTCTTCGTCAACTTTTTTCATACATAATGAAAATAAGACAAAGGAAATAAAGGAAAAATTTACCGTGACCTCTTTTAATCTCCCACCCAACAAATACCCCATTACAAAAAAACCCTAAAACTAATAAAAACTAAACTAGCTAATTAAAACTAGCAAACTCACTCTAAAAACTCATTAAAACTTACTGAATTTGAAAACAAAAATCCACAACCCATTTAAAACTAAAACTAATGAAATATTCAAAACTATTATAACATTGCTAGGGAATTCACTATTCCAATGAGGGTCCTCACAAAGACAGAAGTACAAGAATGTGTGTGTGTGTGTGTTCTTGTACTTCCTACATAGTGAGGACCGGAACATGTTTTTAACCAACAGAGTGAGGACACTTTTGTAAAATGAGGACATTTCGGCCGGTCCTCACTTCTTTTAAGGCTTTTTTGAGATTTAAGACTTTGTTTTAAGGGTTAAAGGTTACATGATAATGATAATTAACTGAAACTGTATTGTGAGGTTACAAAACTAACTAAAATTATAGTGAAAATGTCCTTCATTTTTGTCTTTGTCAACTTTTTTCATACATAATGAAGATGGATAAGACAAAGGAAATAAAGGCAAAATTTACTGTGACCAACAAATACCCCATTACAAAAAAAGTGAAACTAACATTAAAACTAATAAAAACTAAACTAAAACTAAAGCATTTCAAAGAAATAAATACTAAATTAAACTAGCAAACTCACTCTAAAAACTAATTAAAACTAACTCAATTTGAAAACAAAAATTCACAACGAATTTAAAACTAAAACTAATGAAATATTCCAAACTATGATAACCTTGCTGTTCTAATGAGGGTCCTCACAACGACAGAAGTACAAGAATGTGTGTGTGTGTGTGTGTGTGTGTGTGTGTGTGTGTGTGTACCTTCACAGGACAGGCCGTGGGAGGTGACTCCCGGCAGAGCCTCCCTGCAGACGTTGCAGAAGGTCGGTCTGGCGTGCGAGCAGGCGTACCAGTTGTGCATCCCAGAGAAATGCTCCATGTTGAACTGACTGGCCTGGAGGGAAGAAGAGGAGAGGACAGTGACATCATCAGCACTCAATGTTTCAGTGGCTGCACTTCAGAAGTGGAAACACAGACACAAAAACCATCAGAGAGCTCCATCAGAATGAGGAAGGAGGGACACGGCTGGACGATAACTTTTTAAATTTCATGCTGAACTAAACAGCCAAAGGAAGTCTGGATATGTGGATAAGATAATGGCATCAGCAGTACATATTAAACTTTGCGGCCCGAGGATTGAGTCAATATTGATGCTACGGCCTACCGGCCTGAGCAAAAGATCCACAAAAGGCGTTAGTTGTTGTCTTAACCCTCTGAACACCACAACCTGCCAGTGGGTTTAAAAGACGTGTTCTTTTTCAATAAATGAATAACAAATTACACCATTTATCATACCTAGATAAAACCGTAACCACAAAAAGGTGTTATTTTATTAAAAGGATTTAAATTCTGCCTAAAATGAACTGTTTGCACTAACCAGATTCTGTAAAAAACATTAAATTCTGCACTCTACAACGCAGTAAATAAGCATTGAATGACTCTGCTGAGACCAACAGACATTTGACAAAGATTTGGTGAAAATTTGTACCCAAAGCAGACAGGAGAGAATGAGAACGTGTAAAGTAGAAGTTGTAAAAATGCAAATAATTCAATATGTATAATATGTGGAGACCCAATTTCCCCCCCAATATTCATGACTCCTGTGGGCACATGGAAAAGTATTTTGTATATAAATTCAATTTTATTCAAATTTAAAAAAAAAAATGTATCTGTAAATCTCTTAAATTCCACTTGCATTATTTTTTATTTTAGGATTTATGTCATTATAACTGTTTTTTTCTGCACAAAATACAATTTGAGTTGTTCCCACACCTTGATTGTGCTGATTTCCATAGATCTGCATGACTTTTATAGCAATGAAATACAAGGCCACAGTAAGTAAAATGAAAAAAAAAAATTAAAAAAAAGAAGAAGTAAAAAAGGCCCTGAGAGGCTTTGTATACAATGATTTTGTTTTTCTTCCTTCTGCAGTTACACAACATGTTTCAACAATTTACATGATGCGACCATTAAAAACTGATACAACTGAAACCATTCTAGTGGCTTTCTTTTACTTTTTTTTTTACCCTTTTATTTTACTTTTCTGTCTGTTTTTGGATTGAGTTTTTATTACTATTTTATTGTTTAACTGTTTTTTAGTATTTTATTATTTTTATTGTTTTTATTTATAACTATTTGTGTATTTTTTTTATTCTATTTTAATAACTGTACAGCACTTTGGTCAACTGAGGTTGTTTTTATATGTGCTCCATAAATAAACTTTATCCTTATTTATGGAGCACATTTAAAAACAACCTCAGTTGACCAAAGTGCTGTACAGTTATTAAAATAGAATAAAAAAAATACACAAATAGTTATAAATAAACGCACAGAATTATCCGCCTACGTATAAAAACAGACGAGTGCACTTGGGGAAATGTTTTCCCCCCCATTTTTGTAAAATAAACTTAATCTTTTCCTTTTTTCTATGGTTTATTATAACTCCATTGAACTGAAACACAAAGACATTATTGAGTTCTCCCCACTTCAAGCCATGATTGTGCTAATTCCATAGAGCTGCAGGACTTAAATATTGCAGAAAAAAAGAGGCCACAGTAAGTGAGTAAAATGTAACAGGAGCAAAAAACATCCTGAAACTGCCTGGGGTTAAAAGAAGCCCGGCCAGGACACGACTGTGTAATTAAACCTCTGAAGTCCAGGAGATTTTGGTTCAAATTTGTCAACTTCCTATGTATTAATTTCTGTCTCTGTTTAGCATCTTTCAGTCTGTCCTTACATCACATGCATGGCTCCTTTTTCTCCACACAAACTTGACTATCAGTCAGATTTTTCATTTTATTTTAATTAAAGTATAAAGCTGCCAGGAACCCAAAATACAAACAAAAGACACAGGTGTCTATGGAAATGTACCATGTTTTTAACCATTTATACACACAAAAACAGCAGAAAAAAAAATAACAAAACTACAAAACAGTCTATTTGCATGTAAATTAAAAATAGTAATAGTTTTCATTGTAGAAAGAAAATTCACATTGTAAAAATGGTCTAGAAACATAAATGGCACACTGTGAAAGCTCCTATGATTGAACTTTAACTGGCTTTCTCATCTTGTCTACATATCATATATAAATAAAGTTATAACTGGAAATAAAACGTGTATTTTCAATAAATAGATGGACTCCAGAGGGTTAATGCTGTCAAACCAAACACCCCCCCCCCAAAAAGTAGAAAGTCTTCATAACTCTGGAGATATCAACGTGTCAGATCTTAAATGAGGATTAATTTGGAGGAGATGCTATCCACAGTTCTACTCTGCAGCCTCACAAACCTGCAGCACAGCGAGGAACAATAGAGGAAGCAGGAATAACGATGTAAATGACACACAAGCGACATAAATTAAAACCAAAGATGTGAAGAACATTGAACGCCAAAGACCTGAGAGAGTTTCTGCACAGCGAGGACATCAGTTTACAGCCCTCAGCTCTCCTCACAGCCTATTAAAGCAGAGGGGCTGATTTTATGAGAGACATTAATCTGCTGGCAAAGAGCAGAAATGAAAAGCAGATAAGAGGAAACAGGGAAGAATAGGTTTTCTCTTCTAGAAATCAGAAAAGGTGGATACTAAAAAAAAGACCAGATGGGAGAAGAGAGAAGAGTGAGGTCTGAAGCCTGTTCTCATCAAAATAGATTACACACTGGCTTTCATCAAAGGATCGTTAATTTGGTCTGTTTGACTGCCAATGAAATGCATCAGAATACATCTGGGAGTGTCGCAATGCAACATTATCTATATTAACATTAAAATTATCACCAAAAAAAAGACACAAAAACACACAAAATGACACAAAATGACAAAAAAAGACACAAAAAGACCAAAAGAAAGACACAAAATGACTACAAAAAAAAGACACAAAATGACCAAAAAAAGACACAAAATGACCAAAAAAGACACAAAATGACTAAAAAAAAGACACAAAATGACAATAAAAAAGACACAAAATGACCAAAAAAAGACATAAAATGACCAAAAAAAGACACAAAATGACTAAAAAAAGACACAAAATGACTAAAAAAAGACACAAAATACAAAAAAAAAAAGAATACATGAGAATACATGTGGTAGTGTGGGAGTTTTCCAGAACTTTGACATCATCACCAAAAAAAAGACACAAAATGACCAAAAAAGACACAAAAATTATCTTGAGCTTTTGGAAAAGAGGAGCAGAAGGATCGAGTCATTTGTCGCAATGTGAGAAAATGGAGAGAGATGCTGGAGAGATTGAAGAACTCTAACCTCGTAGGTTTCCCATTTCTGGACGGATTTGAGAGCGCCGATCCAGTCCTCCATCTCCTTCCTGCTCTCGGCACATAACATTAGTTTGCGGAACGGAGTGATCACCTGAGAAAGAAACGGAAAGACGGAGGGAAAGTCTGAGCTTAAAGGTGAAACGTTTTAATTTGCCATTGAAAACCGAGCTAGAAGTACAGTTTTAAAGTGCTTAAAATCTTTTTTTTTTTCTTACCGTGAAGCTGTTGTTGATGTTCTTGGTGCTGGTCTCGGCCACACTGGCGTCCGATAAGTCCACTTCATCAAAAATCAGAGACTGGTGGGAAAGACAAACAATGCAAACACCAGATTATGTTTTTCTTGTATCTCAAACAACAGCACAGACATGCAAAAGGCTCCACTGTCACAGGATCAGGACACAGACTTTATGATGCTTTAGGCTCTTTTTATTGTTGTTTTGTGTGTTTTTTTGTAGTAGTTACAGATCTCTTGTGTCCCTTTTATGTGTTTTTGTGATCACTTAGTTATTTGTAGTCATTTTGCGCCTCTTTTTGTTGTTGTTTTGTGTCTCTTTGTAGTCATTACTCATGTCTTGTGTGGCTTTGTAGTCATTTTGTATCTCTTTCTTGTTGTTTTGCGTCTCTTTGTAGTTATTTTGTGTCTCTGTTTATTGTTTTGTTTTGTTTATGTGTTTTTGTAGTCATTATTCATCTCTTGTGTCTCTTTGTTGTCATTGTGTCTGTTTGTTGTTGTTATGTGTCTCTTTGTAGTTTTTTTTTCTGTCTATTTGTTGTTTTGTGTCTCTTAGTAGTCATTACTCATCTCTTGTGTCTCTTTGTAGTCAGTTTGTGTCTGTTTCTTGTTGTTTTGTGTCTCTTTGCAGTCATTACTCATGTCTTATGTGGTTTTGTAGTCATTTTGTGTCTCTTTGTAGTCATTTCACATCTCGTGTCTCTTTGTAGTCGGTTTGTGTCTCTTTTTTGTTGTTTTATGTCTTTTTGTAGACATTATTCATCTCTTGTGTCTCTCTGTAGTAATTTTGTGTCTCTTTCGAGCCATTTTGTGTCTTTTTGTAATCACTTTGTCTTGTTGTAGTCACTTTCAGTCCCTTTTCTAGTTGTTTTGTGTCTTTCTGTGGTTGGTAGGTGTCAGTGTGCCTCACATTGTGCAGGTCAGAAGGACCTGTGGCCTGCTAGGCCCATTCAGTAATCCATGTCTCAACCATATCTAAATAGTTCTATAGTAATGAATCTCAGGACTGTTTCCAACCTGTGAGTTTGGTTTCACAGCTCACTGAATTGTATGTGCAATGCTTAAAAATCCCATAAACATTGTGTTCATTTAAACAGTTTAACACATGCATGTACCTTGCAGTCTTTGGCGTAGTAGAGGGTCCTCCCTCGGAGTTTGAAGTACCTCCTCTTCCATCTCTGGAAGGAGCTGGTCTGCTTTAAGAGGATTCCCTCCTTCACACTTTTCTGTAGCGAGACAGAGAGCGGGCAGAAAGAGGAAGAGCAGAGAGAAAGAAACAGATGTTAGTGCATGGAGATCCTCTGAGAAGTGACAGTTATTCTTCCTGGAGTTCACACATAAACAGAAGGAGATCAGACTGCAAAGTGTCACATCGATGGCTTGTGTTTTCTTTGCTCAGACGAGCAGCGAGGTGTTGACAGAATCTGTCAGGACAGGACACATTCACAGAAACGTCTACTTGAAGGACCACGACAGCGTTTTTCTGCGGTTTTAAACACCTTCCAGTCATTTACTGGAATTAATGTTAATAATTAATGATCAGATGTGAACTGAAACCCATTTCTGCCAAAGTGACGAACAAAACAAACATTTTGTACATCATTATAAAGAGAAACTTTCTTAAAATGATTTAGGAATCATAGTTTGTGTCAAGTTTTTATTTATTTACCTTTTATTATTATCTTTATTATTATTTGTGTATGTATGTTATTTGTTACTCTGAAAATGTACAATAAAAATATTTTGAAAAAAAAATATTTAGGAAGTCTCTAATGTTATTTTTTGCAACACTAAGTTATTGTTTTGAGACACTAATTTAATTTTGAGTAAATAAGTCACTTTTTTTTTTTACAAAATAAGTCATTATTTTAAAACATTTAGTCATTATTTTGAGTAAATAAGTCATTATGTTGTAATGTAATTAACTCAATATTGTGAACTGCTAACTAATTATTTTTGAGATAACATGTAATCATTTTGAGATATTTACTAATATTTAAGTAATATTTTTAAGATAAGTGATTATTTCAGGATACTTACTCTTTAATTTAGAGTTAACGTTTACTTATTATTGTGAAATACTAACTCGTTATTTTTCAGAAAACTGGTAATTATTTGCGGATATTTAAAATTATTGCGAAAATAAGTCATAATTTTGAAATAGTTAGCCATTATTTTATGACACTTACTAATATTTTTTAGAAAATAAGTCATTATGTTGTGATTTTAACGTATTATGAAAAACATACTCATTATTTTGAGAGACAGGTCATTAGCTTGAAATATTAATTCGTTATTTTGAGAAAATAAGTCATTTCACGACACTAAATCATAAATTGTGATTTGTCTTTTTTTTTAAAAATGTTTCTCATTATTCTTAGACACTAAATCATTCTTTTGAGAAAACAGGTCAGGGAAATTTTTATTTTTTAAGAAAAAATAAGTCTTTTGTTGAGATAATAATTATTTTGTGAAAATAAGTAATTTTTACGATACTCAGTCATACATTTGTGATACTCATTTCGAGCAAATAAGTCATTTTTTCTAGAAAGATTATCAATATTTTGAGACACTAAATCATTATTTTTGAGATGTGGGAACATCAGGAGGCCTCTGGAAATATTTCCAGAAAAAATAGCATCTGTTAAACAACAAAAAGAGGACGCTACATCTTATTATGTATTAGATATTAATCATATAGAAAGAAGGCGGTTGACAGTGACGAGTCGATGCAGCAGGTAGCAGCTGCAGCCGTCCGTGTCTGCATGAAAAATGATTAACACGGCCAGAATGCATAATTGGATTTGACACCATGGATTTCATGTTTGACTTCGTCTCTGTCTCTGCTTATCGCACACTTTCACTTTCACTCTCTCTCTATTTATGAGAACATGCCCTGAGAGGACAGAATGCACCATGGGTAATCAATCTCAGATAGGACATCGGGGGTCGCCATGGAGATCCTCATTCCTCCAACGAGAGGATACCCGGGCCCGGTGATACACACACACACACACACACACACACACACACACTAAGACACACACACACGGATGTTAAAACTCTGATCACGTTACTGATGGCTCCCTGCGTACCTGCGTGTTTATCACCGGCTGTAGCAGCATTCCTGCACGGCAGCTTTCAGTTAATCAGCCTCCAAAGACAAACTGTGTCTTTCCCATCAGATAATCATGCACGTGCATCAGTTTGTGCACGCACTTTCTGTTTCAGTGCATTCTTTGTACTTTTTACATTTCACTCACTGTGTCCTTGTATTTCACTGCAATGTATAAAAGTCCTGCAGCTCTATGGAATCAGCACAATCATGACTAGAAGTGGGAATAACTAGATAATATATTTTGTGTAGAATTACACAGCTATAATGACATAAATTATATATAAAAAAAGAAAAAACGCAAGCTGAATTTCTTTGATAAATCATTTTTTTAAAATTGGAATAAAATGGAATTTATATATACAACACTTTCCCAAGAGTCCACAAGTGTCATAAATATTGGAAAAATAAATCTGTCTCCACATGCTATACATATCAAACTATTTGCATTTTACAGCCTCTCCTGTCCTCTCCTCTCAGCTCTGTGTAAACAGATTTTCAGTGAATATTTGTCACTTTCTTTCTTTCTTTCTTTCTTTCCCTTCCTTCATGGAAAATTCAATTGTATGTTTATATTTAATCAATCCAACCAGCTGTCTTGCAAAGTTTCCAACCAAAATTGAAATAAAATGGGATTTATATAAACACACAACACTTGCCCAAAAGTGTCACGAACATTGGAAAAAAAAGTGTCTCCCTATGCTATACATAATAAACTATTTGCATTTTACAACTTCTCCTGTCCTCTCCTCTCAGCTCTGTGTAAACAGATTTTCAGTGAATATTTGTCACGTGACCGTTCGTCTTGGCAGAATCAATCATGGCTTCACAGTGTCGCTGAGGAGCAGAATTTAATGTTTTTAACAGGATCTAGTTATTAAAAATTGTTTATTTTTGGCAACGTTTTAAATGAGACATGTATAATAAAGTGATTTTGATGGAAATATCACAATTTAAAGCTTCGATTTGGTTACTTTTTCCAAAGGAAACTTTCATAACCTACGAGCCGTTCAAGAACTGTCAGAAACTTCACATTCTGGCAATGATGCTGGTTTTCATAGTTTCTTTCTGTGGTAAAAGGTTTTTATTTTTGGTGATCTTTTGAAGAAAAAATACTTTTCAAACACAACAGTTTGAGTTTGCCGATACGAGGGTTAAAACAGAAATGCTCTAAATAATTTTCATGTTGAAAAATACAATAATCTGCTCTAGAATCATGAATCATCTTTATAGAAAACAAACATTTCAATATCATTCTGTACAATCTAAACTGTCCCACGTTATTACGACAGGAAATGACTAACCACGCATACAAATGCCTGCAGACTGTAATCATCAGACAGTGCATAACGTCATGTAATTATCATTTACTTCCCTGATGTAATTTACGTCAAAGGTAACAGCTTGCACAACCTGCACTGCCACTATAAACTGTGGGCAAAGGTAAACTGTGTAAACATGCATCAGATGTGTTGAAACACGTACAGAGAGATTGCATGCATAAGCAAATGAACTGGTAATTTCCACGTTAAGCTGGAAAAATTCTTAGAAATCAACTGACTGTTCGGCTGACTGTTTTATGGATTGTTTGACACTGAATCTAGCACCACAAATGGCTAAAAATCTACATTATCAACAGTTTAGGTGAGACTATTTTGCTTCCATAACACGTCTTCTTTTAGACTAGTGGAAAGAAAAGATCCAAAATAAACACTGAGGTGTTGATTTTGCAAATCCTTTGTGACACACATTAGATATCTAGTGCTCAAACTTATTTTTTTTTGTAAATATATAAACTAATTATGTTTTTATTGACACAGTGCAAAGTGGGGATCTGCTCCTGTAGATTTTTCCTAAAATCACCAAAAGTTAGCATTAGATAATGCCTCATTTGCATATTTAAACAAAATTCCCGAAACTTTTTAATACATTCAATATATATATATATTCAATATATATATATATATATATATATATATATATATATATATATATATATTATTCATACTCTTTTAGAAAATTTTTCTTCCTTAAAACCTAAAAACCTTTCAAAAAAAGTTATCTTATGGTTGTCAACAGTATTATTTTTATTTATGGAGTGATTAAAATACATTACCTAATTTTCTTCTGTCAAAACATTTGATTCTTGTATAAAATTAAACAGATATTATGACCTGGCTCAAATGTTCAGATTTCTGTTCTGGAAATGTATGCAAATTAAAGCATAATTAATAAGACAAAATAACAAAAAAATGTTAAAAATAATGGTCTTAATGTAAGTTTCATGTAGATAATGTATATTAGTTAATCATGTTTACCCTATTGCAGTGTCTTAAGTATTATAACACAACTTTATTGACATTTAAAACAATTTTGCACCTTAAATAAAATGACAAAGAAGTGCTAAAAGGAAACTGGAAGAGAGGGGGAAAGGATATTGTTCTGTTATCTCCAAATCAGTGGCAGGCTGCTAAATTGCGCCGCAGAAGAAAGAAAGGAGAGACAATGACAAAAGACACTTCTTTCCACAACACAGGTATGTTGTTTATCTAACGCAATCAAGCGGCGTTCTCAACAGGGCGGGCCCGAAGCGCTTGGCTCAGCAGTGACTTGGCAGGGGCTTCGGATCTCTGCATGATCCGGGAAATCTGCCCTGAAGGAAGAAAGATCCGAGACTCAGACGGGAGCTTTGCCACCTGCATAACAACTAGCAACGAGCCGCGAGCTGACAGGAGGACAAGAGGAGGTGTGTGAACCTTTAAAGTGAAAGTGTGTGTGAGACATACAGCCTCAGTGCATCACCGGGTTCAGCCTTAATGCATAAATGTGCACGTATGTGCCACATTTTCTTTCCTCATAGACATAAAGCTGATTTATGAGCCCTGAAATATCCACAAACATGCCACATGAGTAGCCATTTTTAAAAACAGATTAAAAACCTATGTTTTTTCAACAGCATTCGCTTGAACTGCACTCTCAGAAAATAGAGTACAGAATTGTACCTTTAAGGGTGCAATGGCTTGTCACTGGGGCAGTACCCTCAGAAGGTACTTTTTTGTACCCTTATTTTGAAGTACAAAAATGGACCTTTAAAAAGGGTACAAAATTAGCCTTTATAGGGTACAGTATTGTACCAGTATTTCATTTTATATATTTTTGTGTATCTACATTATACAAAAAACAAATAAGTTTTCACTTTATCAGAATGTTGTTGTTTTTTTATTTCCCATTTCATTTTCATTTAACTAAACAATGTAAAATTGTTTAAAATGATAAAAGTATAACTAACCTACTGCTGAAAAAAGACTAAATCATTATTTAAACAATAATTAATATTTAGGCTACTGTAATTTGTAGAGCCTAACACAGATTGTCTATTGTACCCCAGCATGTAAAAGGAAGGGTACATATATGTACCTTTTACCACTTGGGTACCCATATTTACCTTTTTGGCCCTCAAAAAGGTACATATAGGTACCTTAAGGTCCAATAATTGGCCTTAGGGGGTACATTAGTGTAGATTGTACGTCGGGGGACAAAAAAGGACTTTTTACCCCTTTTTCTGAGAGTGTGTGTGCGTGCGTGTGTGCATGCGGGCGGTTGCTAACAAGTAGCTAAATGAGGCTATAGTGGTTGTCGGGGACATTAAACGTCATCACACTGGAAACGGACAGGAACTCTCTCACTAGTTGCCTCACAGCCTCTAGTTGTGTTTTTTTTAGAGCTCCTGCAAACTCTTGTAGATTGTAACAAGATTGTAACAATTTATCAGGCTGTGGTTTCACTAGCTCAGGGGGAGGCAACCTGCGGCTCCGGAGCCACATGAGGCTCTTCAGGCCGTCTGCAGTGGCCCCCTGTGGCTGTGACAAAAAACAAAACAAAAAAAATGCACATTTTGATTTTCATTTATCATTGGTGTAGGCCCAAAGCAATTTGTATTCTTCAATTGTAAAAAATGTGAAGCTTATATAGGCAAAAAAGCATTTAAAAAAAAACAAAACATATTAGTCGATTAAAATGTGCCTCCTAGCTTACAAAAATCTTAAAAAGCTTTGACCTATAAATTTTACCAACTTTAAGTCTAGCTTTGAGGTCTAATTTTCGATTCCAAACTCCTAAATCATATAAATAAATGCTGATTTTGACCAATTAGTCATGTTGGTAGACTAATTTAGACTCAGGAGACGATTTTATATTTATTCAAAACAAGGTTTGCGGCTCGATTCCGACAATTGTTCTCTTATATTGACCAACAATGGCTCTTTTTTTGGTAAAGGTTGCCGACCCCTGCACTAGCTTGTCCAAACTGCTTGTTAGCTTGTCGGAGAGCATCTGAAGCTAACAGTAGTGATGTAGAAGTCATGCGACCGTGGTGCAGTTCATTATAGCAGAACTTCATCCGTGAAGATTAAAACAAAACCTGTAAGCATCATAAACGTGAGTTTATTTTCTGCAATGATCCAAAATGATCGCATGCAAAAATTCTCAATAGACCACATGGAGATGCTAACTTCAAGTTGGGCTACAAAAATCCGTCATTTTGTTTCCTCTCTATGTCACACATTTACAATCTGTACAGGATACAATGGTTTAATCTGCAAATACACGGAGGGTTTTCCCCTCATTTCTTCCCATGTTTACTTTCTCTCTCTTTCTCCGTCTCTCTTTAACTGCATCATTTCTGTTTACATGTCCTGTTCTCACTCCCCCCATCTCTCTTCCCATCTCAACGCCATCAATCTTCAGTGTGTTGTCTCTTCATTTTTTTTTTTTTTTTTCCTTGTCTCACTTTCTCTGCCGGCCTGTCTCCGCAGTAATGGCCTTGGCTGTCTGAACAGAGGGAGTAATACAAGGCAGGAGCACTTTGGAAAAGCAGCGATCAAATTGAATGCATCACTCCATCACCACCTCATATCTCCACCTGTGTGTGTACATGTGTGTGTAATGACTCACACGGCTTCTTGTGCTCCCACAGTGCATGTTTCTTTCTTAGAATAAATGTGCCTTCGTGCCCAGAGGGAGAGCAAATCTCATATTGTCACACAGTTACAGAAGAAGAGAGGGCGGGGGGGATCGGTGATAGATAGGGCCAGTGGTTTGGATCATTAGTGAGACGAGATGTGGGGAAAGAAACAGAGCTGTGTCACAGTGGCAAGGGAAACAAAATAAAAAGATACGATGCAGGAATTTCAACGAGCGGGAACTCTGGGGAGTCGACATGAAAGAGCGTAAAAACAAAAGAACAAAGAGGAAGGAAGGAAGGAGAAAACAGACAAATAAGAAGGTGTAAAGGTCTCTTCTGACTGAACCAGCTGATAACGACGAGGTGCTACACCCCTCTTACACCGATCGGGCTTATCCAAGGTTGCCACGGCAACACCAACAGGAGCCGTCAGTCAAGAAACTAATCAGAGTGGTTTTGTTTGACAAAAGGCCGCTAATGACATAGCAACCAGTGATACAGCTGAAGGACATGCAGTACTGTAACTTAGACCAACTCAGTGAGTGGCAGTCTGGGGTTGAAACTTATTGAGGTTTGGAAGTCCTGTTTTCTTTTTTAAATAAAGGCCAAAAAATGACACTTTAAAACATGGGTCTCAAACTTGCGGCCCGCGGGCCAATTGCCCTCGTGATGATATTTTGCGGCCCCCACCTTGACATGAAAGTTTAATGCGAGTTTTATATGAATGCCATTTTAATTACTTTTTTTTGGTAATTTTGTGCCCTTTTAAAATAATTTTGTGTCTTTTAAAAAAATAATTTTGTGTCTTTTTAATATTTTGTGTCTTTTTTAATAATGTGTCTTTTTTTGGTCATTTTGTGTCTTTTTTAAGCAACTTAGTTTTTTTCTGTCATTTTGTGTCTTTTTAAAGTAATTTAGTTTTTTTCTGTCATTTTGTGTCTTTTTTAGTAATTTTGTGTTTTTCTCTGTCATTTTGTGTCTTTTTCTTTTAGTAATTT
Organism: Centropristis striata; assembly: GCF_030273125.1. Classification (NCBI taxonomy): domain Eukaryota; kingdom Metazoa; phylum Chordata; class Actinopteri; order Perciformes; family Serranidae; genus Centropristis; species Centropristis striata. Next base: position 15,996,444 of record NC_081533.1, read on the forward strand.
TGTGTCTTTTTTCAGTAATTTTGTGTCTTTTTTAAGTAGTTTAGTTTTTTTCTGTCATTTTGTGTCTTTTTTTGGTCATTTTGACACTTCCTCCAGCAGCCCCCAGGTAATTTGAGTTTGAGACCCCTGCTGTAAAAGCAGAAATTAACACCAGATTGATTTCAAATGGCAGACGGTCCTTGAATTAATGATCTATGACAAACGCTGCCGTCTAGAAAACTAATCAAATGTTAGGTTTGGGTTCAAGCTGCTAATGTTCATTTCTAATTACAGGTCCCCAAAACCGACATAATAATTGTCAGAACTGTCTCCTTAGCTGAGGCAACAACCCACATCTCGATGAGAGGCACAACTTATGTCGGCTGTTAACCCTCTGAACCCGACCAAAAGTATGTTTTCTTTAAAGGGTGGAGAAAAAAAACTGTCTTTATCGGAGAAAGAAACTATAAAAACAGTCATTATCATCTGAACTTGAACTTTCCAACAGTCCTTGAACAGAAAAATGCCATTTCATAACATGTTTCGAAAATGTTTCATAATCTAGATTTCAAGGGCTGAAAGTTTGAAAAAGTAACCAGAGCGAAGACCTCTTTATTCTACATGTCTCATTTAAAATTGTGCCAAAAATAAACCGTTTGCCCAAACCAGATCCTTTAAAAAACATCAAATTCTGCACTCCTCAGCCGAGCAGAGAGGCCATGAATGACTCAACGTTGACTGACCTACAGGTCGTTTACACAGATCAGAGAGGAGAGGACAGGAGAGGTTGTAATTAGACATTCTGATAATGTAAATAGTTTCACTGCATGTGGAAAAGTGTTTCCTAATATTTGTAACATTTGTCTGCACTTGGCAAACTTGGTGTTACTTGGTATTTTTTGTACTTTTACAGAGAATTCACTGTCACATTCAAGACCATAAAGCGACTGAATAACACTAATACTCCTATAACAAAAATATATATATTGTCCCATTATATTGATTTATATTTTTGCTCTTTTTACATTTTACTCACTGTGTCCTTGTATTTCACTGCAGTGTATAAGTCATGCAGCTCTATGGAATCAGCACAATCATTGCTAGCAGTGGGAATAATTCAAAAATGTCTTTTGTACAAAATAACACATTATAATGACATAAATCATAAAAAAGAAAAAAGGCAAGTTGAATTTCTCTGATATATATATATATTTTAAATGGAATAAAATTGAATTTATATATTCAACACTGCACAGTGTCATGAATATTTTAAAAAAGTGTCATGGAAATTTTAAAAATATTTATATACATTTACAGATTTCAACATCTATTTTATGGTTAATGGGAAATAATAATAATTAATAATATAAATAATAATTTATGGCATTCGCACTAAATCTAGAATAAAACTAGAAAAAAACCCTGTAAATTAAATAGTGAATTTCTGGATTTCATTTTTTTTTTACAGTGCACATACACAGGATCACCATGGAGACAGATGACATACAATAAACATTATTGTGCACATGTAAAGTGTGGCTACAACATGTGTGACCTTCTCACAACAGCTCCTCTGGGCCACTTGTGTACCTAATATGTGTTTGATTAAGTTGCCTGATTGAATAAGAAGAAGGCTTGCAATCTGATTGGCTGCTGCATAGAGGTGTATCAGCAGTGGAAAGAAAAAAAAAAAAAGCGCCCACGTGTACGGTGCATACGCCTGCGTAAACATACAGAACATATGCAAAGGTCAGGCGGAGCACCAGCTCGCGGTCATGCTGCAGACACACCCTGCATGTTGGTGTTTTCCTGCGCTCTCCTCTCCAGCTGAGAGATGTTGTCAGACAGATCAGTGTATTCATTAGAGCAGGACTAATTACATCACAACAATCAGCCCCGCTAGAGCTGATGTGCACACACACACATGCAGAGAGATGGAGAGGAGAGCTGTGAAGTGGATGTGCACACAAGAGCACATTAACACATAAACTTACTCATCTGCAAAATGCTCACACACTCAAACAGAGCTCTGAGGTGCACCCACACACACAAATCTGACTGATTCAACCGTCGACTCAGCTGCATTTAACAACCCGACCGAGTGCACACGCGGTAAAAAACACACCGCCAAATCACACGCGAGCAGCCCTGCATGACTGATCCATCATTTCTATTTAATTCCTCGACAGCAGAGTGACCCACGGACCAAATAATGTGCTGACATTTAACTACGTTTGTTGGTTGAGAAACAAGTGTTTCACTGCCATTACAAGTTTACCAGGCAACAGTGGAAGAAGATGAACTCCCAGGGCATTCATTTTTTTTTTTACATTTTACTCACTGTGGCCTTGTATTTCACTGTAATATAAAAGTCCTGCAGCTCAATGGAATCAGCACAATCACGGCTAGAAGTGGGAACAACTCAAAATGTCTTTTGTGCAGAATAACACATTATAATGACATAAGTTAAAGTTCAATTTGTCTGATGAATTATTTTTAAATGGGATAACATGGAATTTATATATGCGACACTGCACATAAGTGTCATAAATATTGGAAAAAAATAAAAACTTTTTCAGATTTCAACATCTATTTTATAGTAAATGGGAAATATACGTATATGTAATACAAGTATTTCACCTTTAAATCTAGAATAAACAATAAAAAATTGAATTAATTTCTGGATTTTATTTTTTATTTTTTTTACTGTGCACATACACAGGATCACGATGGAGAAAGGGGATATAGAATAACCATTAAACATACAACATAACATAGTTTGATTTCTCTAAAATAGGAATTTGTACATGTAAGCGCCCATTTATCAGAGAAATTTAACTGACAAGTGTCATTGTGACATATAGTGACAAAAATATAATCATTAAAAAAGGGGAAAAAACGCAAGCTGTATTTCTCTGATTATTATTATTTATTTTTTTTAATAAAATGTAATTCATATATTCATCACTTTTCCAAGTGCCCACAAGTCTCATGAATATTAGAAAAAAATGGGTCTCCACATGTTATACAGGTGCATCTTAATAAACTAGAATATGATGGAAAAGTCCATTTCCACTAGTTCAAGTCAAACAGACCCAACCATGTATTGAGTCATATAGATGAACATACTTTTCAGAGGGCAACATTTCCATATTAAACATTTTTTAGAGACACTGAATTTTAGGTCTTCATTAAATGTAAGCCGTAAATCATTATAATTAGAATAAATAAAGACAGAAAATGTTTCATTGCGCATGTAATGGATCTATATAATGTGTTATTTCCACTTTTTGAATTAAATTACTGACATAAATAAACTTTTCTATGATATTCTAATTTATTGAGATGCACCTGTAGATATTGAACTATTTGTAGTTTTACAGCCTCTCCTGTCCTCTCCTCTCAGCTCTGTGTAAACAGATTTTCAGTGAATATTTGTCACTTTCTTTCTTTCTTTCTTTCTTTCTTTCTTTCTTTCCCTTCCTTCATGGAAAATTCAATTGTATATTTATATTTAATCAATCCAACCAGCTGTCTTGCGAAGTTTCCAACCAAAATTGAAATAAAATGGGATTTATATAAACACACAACACTTGCCCAAAAGTGTCACGAACATTGGAAAAAAAAGTGTCTCCCTATGCTATGCATAATAAACTATTTGCATGTTCACAACCTCTCCTGTCCGCTCCTCTCAGCTCTGTGTAAACAGATTTTCAGTGATTATTTGTCACGTGACCGTTCGTCTCAGCAGAATCAATCATGGCTTCACAGTGTCGCTGAGGAGCAGAATTTAATGTTTTAACAGGATCTAGTTATTACAAACGGTTTATTTTTGGCAACGTTTTAAATGAGACATGTAGAATAGATTTATATAGAATAGAGAAGTGATTTTGACAGAAATTTCACAATTTCAAGCTTTGTTTTGGTTCCTTTTCTCTATCTATCAGTTCTTCTTTTAACAAACTGAGCCACTGTCAGCCTATAAATTGGCACATTTATAGACAGAATGATGTCTTTGATATCTCATGTTTATATATACTGTATGTGAACCTAAATCTTAAGTAGGAAACAGATTGGCTTGGCCACTGATTTCTTGAATAGATTCACGCTCTATTCACAAAGTCTCAATTCAACTCGATTTCTGATGTTTTAGTTACAATACCGATTTTGCTTGAATATGAAAAATTGTACAAAGTAGAATCTAACTTGGTGCATAATTAAAAATACTAATGTTTACATTAAGAACTGACCCCAAAGCAGTTACATGAATGCATTTTTCTTTTTCTCTTTTACACAAGACTGAAGACTGACTTGACTTGCAAAATAATTTAAGTAACACTTTGTTGATTTTGTTCTTTTCATGGAAATTGAAAAGTAAGAAAAATAATAGACCACTGCCAGCTTCCTCCTTTAAAACAGTAACAAGTTGGTACCGTACCAACATAATTAAATTCTTCTCCAGCAGCAAATAAAACACAGACAAAGAAGTAATACAGAAACCAAAACTGACTTTGAACCAACATAAAAACGGCTGCTGGAGTGTCCAGTGTCCTTTCAGAATAAAATAACAATCAAACAATCCACCTGCAGTTCTAATTAGGGCCATCACAAAATCTGACTTTCACTACACAATTACTGTGGTCAAAAGAAATCACAATAGAAAATAGACAATATATAGACAATTTTAAATAAATACATTACATTTTTTAAAATGTAATGTATTATAACGTATTGCCTCTTACTTGTACAATAATATATTTTATTATAAGTCTGTCAAAAATGTTTGTTTGTATATTTTGCTATTTTTCTACAAGTTATATATATATATATAAATAGTGTCATATATATATACATATATATATATATATACATACATACACACACACACACACACACACACACATATATATATATATATATATATATAGGGTGTTAATTATTTCTATTTATAAATATATCACCCATAAAGTTGGAATATATTTTTTATATAATATTAATAATATAAAGATATAATATATTTGACATCTTTCCATGAAATTATTGTGACAGTGTGATTTAATTCTTGGCAGATAAAGTGCATATCTTCTCAACACTTTATTAATCAATCTCTTCCAAACTTTTCACAATTAACAGAAGATTGTGTCTGAAAACAAAATGATTCCAACTTTATGAGCGTTTTAATTCTTTCTATTTCTTTCCATTATTGGTTGGAGTAACCAAATGTCCCTTCAAGTGATCAATAATTCTGATTCTGAAATAAATAAGTAACATGTAAATAAATAATAATGATAAAAATAATGTTCCTATCAGTCAAATTATCTTGGTTAACTGTCTATTTTTCCTCCTTTTTGGGAAAAGAATTACACTTAAAATATGAGTGTAAGGAGACAGAGAGAGAGTCTGTAACCATGACTGCAAAAAAAAAAAAAAAAAAAAAAAAATGAATGGAAACAGAAATGACTTAAGAGGCATATTATTAACATGACATCGATACTTCATGCCCCGGTGTGAATTTAAGTAGCGCAACCTTTAAAAACAGGCTCATAACATCCTCGGCTGTCTGTCCCCATGTGGTCTTTTATTCTGAAGTTTCCTGTCTCACACTGACCTCTCCCACCAGGCGACTCTCCTGTGACTTCTCTGTGATGTAAGTTGACTCCAGTTGGTCCTCGTGGCTGAGCTGGTCGTCGTCCCCCTGCCCTTCTGCCTCACAGCGGAACAACAGGGGCGCCATGCAGCACCCGCTGGGCTGACACAACCCCGGCATCCACCTCACTAATAAACACTAATAAAGCAGAATAAAGGCCTTTAACTCCCCTGAATGACTCTCAGAGGTAGAGAGGGACCTCTTCTCCTTTCTTTGACGCTATTTAGATCTTTCTCTACACATTTTCCTCTTTTACTCCAAACTTTTTAATCTATTTTTTCACAAAATTACCCTTAAATAATCCTTATATGGCTCCCTCACACACATACGCCGCAGCAGTGACTCTCCTTTCACAGCAGTAGCTCCCAAGACAATACAACAGCACTTCCTGTCTCTCAAACTTCCCCTGCCAGGTAGCCACGCCCCCTTCAGGTGTGCTGCAGGACACACCTCTGTTGTGTGTGTGTGTGTGTGTGTGTGTGTGCCTCACACACACACACACACACACACACACACACACACACACACACACACATTCTGGAGATAAGGAGGAGCATGCGCACACACACAGAGGAGTGGTTCTTGTAAGAACAAGCCTATTTCCTCGAGGCTATAAATAGAACTGGAAGAACCTGTCTGATTGGTGCACACGCGCACACACACACACACACACACACACAAACAAACATAGCAAACAAAATGCTGACATGACATAGGTTCAAAACACACCAACACTTGCAGGAATGCGCACACACACACACACACACACACAAAGAGGATGATGCTGCTTCTGCTTCAATGCTGATTTTATGACATGAAATAAGTTCAAAACACAACAACACTTGCAGGAAATGCACACACACACACACACACACACACACACACACACACACACACACACACACACACACACATACCTATAATGCTAATAGTGTAAATGTTGAACTTTCCGACAGTCCTTGAATGTATCATAGGTTGTGGAAGTTTCCATTCAAATAACTGTTACTATTAGAGAACTTATGATACCAAACGTTGATGCCAATAAGATGTAAAAATTATTGCCAGGTTCCTATCAATAGGTTATAATAGTTTTGGATTTTTCATGAGTTTTAGTTTTAGTTTTGTTGTGAATTTTTGTTTTCAAATTCAGCTAGTTTTAATGAGTTTTTAGAGTGAGTTTGCTAGTTTTAGTTTAGTATTTTTTTTTAAATGTTTTAGTTTTAGTTTAGTTTTTACTAGTTTTAGTTTTTTGTAATGGGGTATTTGTTGGGTGGGAGATTAAAAGAGGTCACAGTAAATTTTGCCTTTATTTCCTTTGTCTTATTCATCTTCATTATGTATGAAAAAAGTTGACAAAGACGAAAACGAAGGACATTTTCACTATAATTTTTGAATGTTTGCCATTGCAGCTCCAAAACTTTGGAATGAATTGCCACTGCACATCAGACAGGCCTCCTCGCTGTCTCATTTTAAGTCTCTTCTTAAAACCCACCGCTTCTCTTTGGCTTTTAACACCACGTAGTGTTGATTTTATGATTTTATGATTTTTTGTTGTTATTTGTAAACATGCATATTTTATTTTGTGCGGGCAGTACATTTTACATTTTATTTTATTTATTTTTATCCCATTTTTAATGTATTTTATCTTATTGCATTTTACTGTTCTATTGTTTCCTACATCTCTTTGTATTGTGTTATCTATTTTATTGTTTGTGCAGCACTTTGGAAACCTTGTGTTTCCTAAAATTGTGCTGTATAAATAAAGTGGATTGGATTGGATAATTTTAGTTCATTTTGTAAACACACAATACAGTTTCAGTTAATCATCATTATCATGTAACCTTTAACCCTTAAAACAAAGTCTGAAATCTCAAAAAAGCCTTAAAAGAAGTGAGGACCGGCCGAAATGTCTTCACTTTGCAAAAATGCCCTCACTCTGTTGGTTAACACACACACAGAATCACATCAGTCACATCAAGTCAAACTGATGGGGAGGTTAATGGCACAACACTCTGCTTAAGAGAGCTGGAAACGTCACGGTGATCACACAAACTCATGTCCTGCCAGCCTGCATGAGCTGTCCTCACTGTGTGTGTGTTTGTGTGTGTGTGTGTGTGTGTGTGTGTGTGTGTGTGTGGGTTGTTGCACAAGTATATTTTACATTGAACAATCCACAGCTGAAGAAAGTTCAAGAAAACTAGTTTTGACACAAACTGTCCATGTAAGTAAGGCTGCAAACAAAAATATTTTCAAAAAATGAGATCAATGCATTTAGTGTAACAGTCAAAAATGCTTTAGTCCTTAATGTTATTTACTATTTTTGCAAATGCCATAATTATATGGTATTATACGGCATAATTGGCTTCTTAGAAAAGTATCTCATTTTCATTGTTTTATGTAAAAGTAGGTCCCCATTAGTCACCAAATAATCTGTGTGAAATATGTTAATTCATGTAAATGGTGTTACTGGTATTTCCGGATGTCCCCATAAAGCCTGATTAAAACATCACTTCATCATTTCAGAGGTTTGAAAGTGTGTATAGGCTAACTAAGCTGTGGCAAATTTACAAAAAAAATGTCAGCTCACCACAACCTCTAGAAAGGGTGGTCCCCACAAGTGATGATTAAAACTCAAGTCCCCATGATGTATGAAAACCAGTATGTGTGTGTGTGTGTGTGTGTGTGTGTGTGTCTGCAGCCTACGCGCCGTCATCGGACTGCTTTCAGTGTCAGATCAGTGTCTCATCTGCCAAGGCAAATTACAGCGAGTGTGTGCGTGCATATGTGTGTGTGTGTGTGTGTGTGTTTTCTGCCAGTCGGCATATCATTCTGTCTTTAATGAGCAGAAACATGCTGTTCCCTGCAGACTCACTCACTGACACCAACTCTCTCTCTCTCTGTCTGTCTCCATGTCTCCCTCTCAATTCCCTTCAGTCTTTTTCCTTTTTTTTGTCTCCTCGCTTTTTCCTTTCCAAAAACTTTTTTTTTCTTTCTCCTCCACACCCCCCTATCTTTTTCTCTGCATCCAAATCACTCGTGGTTAAAATTAATTCCGAATCAGGTCAAAGGGATTCATTAGCGACTTTAATGAGTCATGTAGCGAACTTATTGAGGTGAGATGACTCCGGTAATCGCCGTGTTATCGCTGTCTTGTTCATTCGTGCTGCTGATAAGTAAAAAGGGCAGATGGAAACATGCGTGCCGCCCCTGGATCGCACCCTTTCTCATTTAATAACGTGACAAAGTTATTAATTTACACATTTTGTCAGCCTATTTGCAGCAGACAAAGGTGAGCATGAGTTAAGCTGTTATAGAGGCCTCAATTACTGCACATGCCACTGGGATTCAGAGTGTTTTTCTTTGGCAAAAGGGAGCCGGAAGTGTTGAATTTTTTCCCTTATTCTCCCAAAAAATACTGTAGAAATCAAGCAGAAAAAGAGCAGAGGGACAGTTAACCCTTTATCAGGCAAAGAACTATATTTGGTAACTTCAGTGGATATCAAAATGGGGTTGAGAAAAAACTTGCAAATTTACTAGATTGAAGTGGCAAATCCGCGTGAAAAAAGTTGCAGATTTAAGAGATTTGAAGTGGTGAATCTGCACCAAAAAGTCTCAGATTTCAGAGATTTAAAGTGGCAAATCTGCTTGAAAAAAGTCGCAGATTTACGAGATTTTAAGTGGTGAATCTACAAGAAAAAAAAGTTGCTGATTTACTAGATTTGAATTGGTGAATTTGCATGAAAAAAGTCTCAGATTAATGAGATTTAAAGTGGTGAATCTGCGAGAAAAAAGTTGCTTTTTCCCCCACTTCTTTCTCGTAAATCTGTGACTTTTTTCCAAGCAGATTTGCCACTTTAATCTAGTAAATTTGCAACTTTTTTTTATTTTGGATACCAAAGTTACCAAATACGGTTCTTCGCCTGATAAAGGGTTAAAGACATCCTAAACATTTACATTTTCTAGATGTCATTCGGACTGTGACCTCAGCACTTATACCGTTAAAAGCCGTTAATTGGACTCATATTTCCAAAACAAAAAGAGCCAGAATAAATCTGAAGTGCATCCTGCAAACTGTGCTTCCTTACCTGAATACTTTACAAATGGCGCATGAATGAAAGATTTTAGCATTAAATATTACAGTATATTTCTGTTAGAGATATGGGGCCTCATTCATGAAACGTTAGTAGATTTGTGCGTAGATTTGCACATAAAAGCCTACGCTACTAAAAACCTACTCCGGATTCATGAACGCCGCGGCAAACTCAGATCTGATCGTAAACACGTGTGTATGATCATGAATGCTAATCCATCGTAAGGTGGCAGCGCGCTCCCGGTAAACAGCAATTAGCATGAACCCCGCCCATGAATTGCTAATGACCACCATATAAGGAGGTGTGTAGAGGCATCCTGTCAACCTGTCAGTCATGGCACAAAGAAAAAAACAGCGAGAAAGAAAAAATAATTTTTCCGAAGCGGAGATTGAAGTTATTTTGGGAGAAGTGGAGTCCAAAAAAATTTTTATTTTCATCTGTTAGTAGTGGTGTGACAGGGACAGGCAAAGCGAAAGCGTGGAGGGAGGTGACGGACGCAGTAAATGTGGTTTCTGTAGTGCAAAGAACTACGTCCGAGGTTAAACGTAAATGGTTTGACATTAAACTTGACGCAAAGAAACGCATTAGCGCACACAAAAAAAGTACATCTGCCACAGGAGGAGGACGCTCAGAGTCCAAATACCCCGTTGGTGCGCTCTACAACGGCCCGAGTAGCCGCATGCGCCTCATTGTATGCTCCTGTGGTGTCTGCGGGCTGGCCAGTGGGGTCATAAGCCACGGCGTCAGTGGGTAACCCCTATCCCCTATGGATATAGAAAGGTAAGTCCATATATAACACACACATGTGATTATGCAGGCTATATTCTTACCAATGAGCCAGCCGTCTCTCACAGCTCCATCCTCCAAACGCGTGCCAACTGCGAAATTACGCAGGATGAATGCGTCATGCGTCCCACCGGGCCACCGTGCCACAACGTTTAACAACACACACTTTGCGTCACAGATCAGTTGCACATTCACGGAATGAAAGTTTTTCCGGTTAATGTAAGCAAATGCATCACCGGATGGAGCCTTGATGCGTACGTGTGTGCAGTCTATGGCACCGATAACACCTGGCATGTTTGCAACTGCACTGAACCCCTGCATTACTTCTGTCTGCCGTTGTGCGTCGTATGGAAATTGGATATACTCTGGCATTAATTTAATGATACCTCTGAGAACTGCAGGCAGGATGCGTCAATTTACATAGATAATTCACAATTATGAGTTTAATCTGAATCTTAATCCCGCCAATTGCCAACTAATTTAACTAAATATGTTATATTTTTAATCGTTTGCCATGTTTATATCACATGTTTCAAAGGCATCTGCGTATTGTGTACATAACAGAACGCATTATGAATTAAAATTGTAATTTCCAACAGTGACGAGCATTATTTATATGCGTTCTTAAATTTACACAAGCACTACGTGTGGTCAGCAGCATGTGTAGATTTTGTTAGTAGCTACGAAAAGATCGGAGCTACTAAAATATTGATGAATGCGGAGATGCACGTAAATTTCCGTCTGCGAACGGTTTACACACAAATTCGTTCTGCTCACGTTTCATGAATGAGGCCCATGGTGTTTAGTATATTTCACAGTGAGAAAATATATTTTTACAAAACATAAATGCAAAAATGATAGCGTGTATAAATATTACAGTATATTTTTGCTACAAACACGGTGCCAGAGTATTTAACAGTGGAGTAATGTATTTTTAAAAAATGTTGTTTTGGCTGATATCTACATTTACGGTGTTTCATTGTTACTTAAACTGAAATAACTCATTTATCATTTTACGGTCTTTTACTGTCATGGTTTAGCAGTTTTTCACCGTAAAATGTACAGACATTTTTTACAGTGCAGCTTGTCCAGCTGAGAACATTTTCAACCACAAAATGTTCTGGTGACACGCGTGTAACAAACACTTTAAATGTTCTGTAATCTCCCATATTCAGCTTTATGCTTCACCTTAACTCATTAAATCACTTTAGGAAGACTGTTTGACTGTTTGACTGTGACAAGAAGTGACTTCTCCAAAATGTGGCTGTGACTGGAAACAGAAATGTGAAAAAGTATCTAATTTCAAGAAGCTTATTTTTTGTTACTAGGCTAAGTTTAAACTTATTTAACGATTCTAATCCATTGATGTCCTGAATTGCATTTAACTTGTTCTGACTATATTTCCTGAACAAATTGATATAAAACAAGTAACAAAAATATGGCTGTGACGTATACGTAACAAAAATGGTAATAGGCCATTCAATTGTTTGAATTATTTTAAATTAATATATGCTCTGCTGTTCAATTTGAAGTACATTTGACCAAATATAAACAAAAAATAATCCTATCCTGTCACAATTTTGATATACTGTATGTTGTGGAGATGCAAAGAAAAAGGCAAATTTGTGTTGTGTATCATAAACATTAATTCCATAAAGGCCCAATGTGACGCATATGTCACATCACAGATCTTTGACATTTAGGGGTAGTATCTTTTCTTTTTTTGTTATTAAACTTTTTATTTGAAGAAAAACAAAACAGCACATACATGTTGCTCTACATCTTGTAAACATGTCAAGTCTTTTCATCAAAACATAAAAAGAAAGAAATGGTTTTAAAGAATAAAAATAATAATAATATAAATAAAATCAAAATCACATCCTTGCAAAATCATTTAAACTCTATCACAATACTCTTACAAAGACATACTTATACCTAAATTGATAGGCAACTTGAAATTTTTCTTTTTTCTAAAACATCATAAATGTGTTCTATGTGGCCCACTTGGTCTGTGGTATATCCCCCATAATTTTCCTTCAAAGATAAATAGGTCTGGGTTCTTATTGGTTAATTTGTAGTCTTGCGATAGTCTGGCGACCTGCTCCAGGCCGCCGTGACCCACGTTTGGATGAGCGCTAAAGGATAATGGATGAATGAAAGCGACGAGGTGGCAGGAGGCGAGTAATGTGATGGATGTGTTTGCATTGACACCATCTAACACCGACTCCCACGGCAAGCTTAAAGAGTTCTGCCAAAGAAAACAAAGAAAAAGAGTAAAGTTGTTCGACTTTAAAGGCTCTTTTGCCGCAATAAAACATTAAAACCAAACATATTGCAAGAGTAATATGTTACCAGTACAAGGTCAGTCCGCTGTTTACTTTGGGATCATTAGGAGAAAGAAAGGAAACGGCTGTGAAGTTATCACACAGAGTTGTAAATCCTTATCTCAGTGTATTAGAGCCGCTCTGAAGTAATTTGGCAGCCTTAAAACTGAATGAATGAACTGAATCACTCTTGTAATACTTCCTGGATTGTTGTTTGCCAACCTGCACCCACCAATGGATCTGCAACAATGTCCTACAATGACTCGGACAATTTTTTTTAACATTCAAGATGAGAAAATAGTGTTTTATAAAAACAAAGATCTCTTATGACTCCTAAACTGCTTTGCCTTTCAAAATAAAAGACTATATTTAAAGAAATTGTTTACAGTGGACACCAGTTGTACATTCATTCATTCATTGGGGGTTAAGAAATAAATAAAAGGGTGCATGTAAAATGCCCTAATTTTTGGAAACAAAATAGTGCTCATCATAAAGTATAACTTGACAGGAAACCCTACAGATGTTTCTGTTTCTGCAGTATCACAATCGATTTAACCCTCTGAACACCAAACTTGGGTTGGGAATGAAGGTTTTATTAAAAAGATTGCCAAATAAAATATGCTATTTATCATACAAACAAACTGTTTAAACAGTCATTATCGTGAGAATTTCTTCCAACTTTCCAACAGTCCTCACACAAATAACGAGTTAAGAAAGTTTCCGTTAGAAAAAGTAACCAAAACTAAACTTAAAACTGTGATCAAAAATCACTTTATTCTACATGCCTCATTTAAAATGTTTGGAATAACTACATCCTATTAAAAACATTTAATTCAGCGCTCTCTCTTAGCGAGAAACTGCAGGCTGTTTACACAGAACTGAGAGGAGAGGACAGGAGAGGTTGTTAAAATACAAATAATTCAATATATATATATAGCATGTGGAGACCCATTTTTTCCCAATATGCATGACACTTATTGCAAAATGTTTTATATATTAATTACATTTTATTCCAAGTTAAAAAAAATATCTGGAAAATGTATATTGCGTTTTTTCTTTATTTATGATTTATGTCATTATAACTCTGTTATTCTGCACATAATGCATTTTTGAGTTGTTCCCACTTCTAGCCATGACTGTGCTGATTCCATAGAGCTGCTGGACTTATATTTTACATATAATCCAGTGAAATACAAGGCCACAGTGACTATATATGTACAGTCATGTAAAAAAATATTAGACCATTGTTTTCTTCAATTTATTGTTAATTTTAATGCCTGGTACAGATAAAGGTACCTTTTTTTAAAACAAATACAATAATAACAACAAAAATAACTCATAAGAGTTTAATATAAGAGCTGGTATCTAGACATTTTCCACGGTTTTCTTGATAATAACCAAAATAGGCATAAAAAAAACATGGAAAATGGAAGAAATCTAATATTTTTTTTCCATGACTGTATATCTTCTAAGCTACTACCAGCTTTTAAAACAAGAAGAAAACAGTGTACAGTGAATATCTAATCCAGTAAATCTGAACCTTTCATGTTTTTATGGACAAAACAAACAAGGTTCACAACATACTTAATATAAATATCTACAATATATATATATATATATATACTGTAGATATTTATATATATAAATATATATATATCTACAGCTGGAGTTTTTTTCCTGAGCGATAACAGCAGCTGTTTATTCATGAGTTACTGGAAACGACACAGAGACGCCGACACGTCCAGGTGCGTCTTTGCCAGGACTAATTAAAACAGACGCGCGCTGGCTGTTGCAGACACTGAACCCCCTGACCTTTCAAATATGGCCGTGTTTTTGTAATCACCGGGCCACACTGTCTCCCGGACGGACATCGTAGGAATGCTAAATGAAGCTCGCTCTGCAATGTCACCAGCTGTGATTAACAAAAAAACACACACACAACACTACTGTAGTTATTTAATTTCTCCAGCAGATGGCAGACTGAGCGAGAGATGGGGGTGGGAGAAAAAGGGAGGCAAGGTGATGGGGTGCACGGGGAGGGAAACGGAGAAGATGAAATGAAGGACAAGGAGACGGAAGAAAGGAAGAAAAAATAGAGAGAAGCATGGAGGGGAATGCAAAAGAAGAGGAGAGAAGAAGAGTGGTGCAATCATCCTTTTTTATCTGTTTGATTTGGTTTAGACTCCTCATCCAGCTGTGTGTGTGTGTGTGTGTGTGTGTTGGTTTATAAATAGAATCACACACTGGGTTCCCCTTGCGGACATACAAATCTTTCTCCACTTGGAGCATAGAAAGCTCACATTTGCTGGGTTTTATAGCAGAGGAGTGTTTGTTTTAGGCACTTTGCAACATGACACGGGTGGGGTTTAACACACTAAACATCCAAAGGTATTTAAGCAGCACCGAGACACATCTGTGAGGGCGTTTAATGTGCGGCTTCATGCCCGGGACGCAACCAGACGGCACCTGGACCGTCCCCCGGTGCTGCAGACTCCACCCATCTGGCGCTCAGAGGTGGCTAAAACAAACAAAAATAACGCCTGACACAAATTCGGGCGCTTTTTATGACACATACTTTCTCTTTTTTTTTTCCT